>NW_007257455.1:379755-412179 GCF_000164805.1 Carlito syrichta
CTGCAGTCTGGGCGACAGAGTGAGACTCCAACTCAAAAAAAAATAAAAATAAAAATAAAAATAAAAAAGACTCCAAAGACAAAAACAAAACAAACAAACAGTAAAAAGGGTAAAATATGGAAAGAAAGAGAGGATAGGCAAAATTAAATTTCTATTGCTACAGGAGATTTGCCTCTGGAAAGTTGGGTAAAACCACCCAGAGGTACAACACTCCTCTAGGTTATTCATCCATCAGAGGAACTCATCAGGCATGGTCAGTAGCACCACCAAAATGTTCCTAAGATAATTTTTCTAAAAAGGATATAATCATAACTCTCATAAAGACACAAAATGAGTGTGCCAAAAATTTATTTAATTCATTAATTATAGAAGGAACCAGTAAGATGTTACAACCAGTTCAAAGGAGAATTCAAAGGTCAGAACATACACTGTGTGGGGAATAAGGAAAATTGACATGAACTAGATGCAAAACAGATTCCTATTCAGGGAAGTGATTAATTCCATTTCACTGGGCAGTGAATATCTTTGCCAACAAGATATTCTGTATTATAATTACTTTCCTATAGTACCAACACAATGAAAAGCAGAACTAACTTAGATGGGAACCAGTTAGGATATCAACTTTTTTTTCCCACTACAGAGACTTCACAATTTTTCTGACTGTGTGAGTGAAAAAGATGGGTCCAAAATATTCTTTTTCAATTAACCCAAGAAATTATATACTATGAGGAAAAGGCAATACCAACCTTCTCTCTATTCTCAATTTTAAATGTATTACTTATTATAGAAATGAAAGCAAATAATATTGCTCTTTTGTACATCAAGTGTACAAAAGCCCAATTACCAACATTTTCTAACTGTAGATATTGTGCAATTCTTTTAGAACCCTTTCTATGTCTTTCCTGCTCAAGAATCAGCCTCATTTGAACCTTCTCTCCTGATCAATATCACATTAGTATATTGGAACTCCAAAATCTGGAACTCCCTAGGAGCTTTATTAGTATGATAAATTATGCTCCATAAAGGAAAAAGGACCAAATCATTTTAAAAGACTATAATTTGAAGGGAGGAAAAAAAGCAGATCACATAGTTTTTAAGTTGACAAGGATGAAGTTGTTTTGTTTTGTTTTGTTTTTTAATTGTGAAACTCACCATGAACAGGTACTTCCACTGATCTAAACCAATTCCAATTTTGAGATGTGCTTATTTGGCAAACTTGGAGTCAAGATAGGAATTTTTAAAAATTGTTTTCCTGAGCTGGGTTCAGTGGCTTATCTTGTAATCCCAGTGCTTTGGGAGGCTGAGGTGAGTGGATTGCCTGAGTCCGCGGGTTCGAGACCCACCTGGGCAACTTGGAGAGACCTCATCTTTACAATAAATCAAAAAATTAGCTGGGCGTGGTAACACACACCCGTAGTTCCAGCTACTTGGAAGGCTGAGGTGGAAGGATTGCCTGAGTCCAACAGGTCGAGGCTGCGGTGGTCGGGAGCATGCCACTGCACTCCAGTCTGGGTGACAGAGTAAGACTCCAACTCAAAAAACAAAAAACCATTTTCCTGAAGTAACATGTTTTTGTAAAATCCTTTACTAGGAATTCTGCAGTTAGTGGCTCAGGGGGTTTAGTAGAGTCTAGACTAGCATGAGCCTGTGACACTTCTTTGATCCCAGCTATTTTCAGTAAATGATGTTACAACCCAGACCCTCCAGGCTCCTAACTGGAATCATCACAGCTACTAATGAAAATAATCTAGAGAAAAAACATGTAAATAGTCTCCAAAAAACCAGAACTTTTAGGTTCTGAATTCCATATCAAAGCAAAAATAACATTTATTTAATGCCAACTGTTTACGTGGACTTGACTAACAATATGCTTGATGTGTTTTAGGCACAACCAGGTGACAACTCTACTAGAATCCCTATCCAGACCGAACTCTACACACAAGCTGTCATCTTTGATCACATTTCTAGAAGGAAGACTTAAGTACCAACGTGTCAGATGATTTCCTAATTGTTTGCTAAATCTAAATAAGTCCTGCAGACCAAAGCAAATTAGAACAGTAAAGGAGCCCTGTAGCTAGAAGGCAAATTCGAGTAATAAAAGTTAATAAAGAAATTAGAAAGAAAACATAATCTTGACTCTTTTTATTATACAGATAGTCCCTTAATCTGATTTGAGGCCTTTTTATTTTATTTTTTTCTGAGCATTGAAGCTGATTGCAACAGTTCCTGGGAGAGAGTTTTGCGCTACTTCAAAGATACAGTAATTGGTGACATATTTTGTAGCTCAGATTTTCCAAAACAAAAATGTTCCAGGTTCCACTCTTGCCAAACCCAGTGAACTAAGTACAATGCCACGTGGCAATGCTAGTTCTTAACATCATTGGATATTGAAATGGAGCCCCACAACAGATGACAGGCATAAGGAAATATAAATAAAGAGTTTTCAATAGTTCCAAATGAGTAAATAAAACCTGAAATATCTCATGAGATGATGTATACCATGAATGAAAGAATTCATATGTTTATGTGCCTGGACACTATGAATCCTGTGATAGTAAAGCTGAAGAAATGGAATCCAAAGGAAACCAGAAGATTTTGGAAAAACGAAGACTTCAGAAGAGAAATGAACATGTTTTCCTAGTGAGCTGGCAGGTGGCTTTTGTGCAAAAAAGACATTACTTGAAGGACATGTTATATTTAAAATTAATGTTTGGTTCTTTTTATTCTCCTTCCTGTTTAATTCTCTTTCCTTTCCAAACAACCTAGGACTGAAGCCATTAGGCGAGATTCGCAAGGTGGACGTCCACTCAATATGTGGGAATGGGGGATCCCCAGACAGTGGGTTAGAGTTCAAATGGAAAGATGTTCTCATGATGGGGTGTTGGCCTGGTGTGTCAGATCCCAGTGAGTAGAGTGGTGCTAAATTGGAATTGGAAGTATACATGTGATTTCATGGTTTTCAATATATACAGTATAGAGAACAGATACAAAACATATGTGTGGGTACTTTCATACTCTCCCACTCTGTCCAGAAAAGACCTAGAAGCAGCAATGCCCCGATATTCATGAGCACCCTTGACACCCATATCTTAGATTCTCAGCATTATTTTCCACCAAAAGGAAGTATAGATCCTTGGAAAAATGGCTGGTTTCATGACTGAGACAGGGAAAACACAAGAATCTGGAACATCTCTTTATACTCGAAAGCAAAGACATTGTAAGAAAAAAAAAGGGGGTCGGAGGATTTCTCAAAAGGACACATAAATCACCTTGAAGGGCTTCCACTGGTGAAATCTAGGACAGTTTGGGCATCAAAATAAATAATGATAATGACAGAAATATAATAGGAAATCATGAGTCTATATTGATCTACAGACATAAATAAATTGAAAATTTGATGAGAAAAAAAGGATATTTACATAGTGTCACTCCACTAAATACTTATTAATTACAGGGAGAATCATGGAAATGGCTGACAGGCACCACTTTCAGCAAGTGATCAAAGAGAATATTGTCAGTAATGAGGCAAACTGAGTTTGTGACCTACCAGATAGGAGTGAGATTCGTGTCGGAATAAATTAGTCAGATACCACAATTTAAATTGGAGTAGTAAAACTCATCTGGTGCAATGGAGGAAAGTGGTGTCCCTTTTATAATATAGTCCTGCCAAAGCTGCATAACCAGAACTGAATCAAGAGAAAACCCCAAACCAGAGACATTACACAAAATAACTGGCCTGAGGTCACCACAAGTGTCAAGCTCATGAAGGTGACAGAAAAGTGAGGAGCTGCCCCCACTGTAAGAGAGCAGAGAGACAGGACAACCAAACACCACACATGATTTTGAGGTAGATCCATAGCCTATTAAGGGAATTTGGGGACAATTGGTGAAAATTCAATAGTTTCTGAAGATTATGTGATAATAATGCAAAATGTTTATTTTCTAATTTTGATGAGTATATTATGGTTATACTGCAGAAAGTCCTTAAATGTAGAAAACTATACTGAAGCATTTGAGAGTCAAGGGGAATCATGAGAGTAGCTTATCTATAAATAATTCAGAGGAAAAGGTATTTATGCTGTGTTTGCAACTTTTCTGTAAGTCTGGGATGATTTTGTAATTAAATAAATATTTTATTTATTATATTTATATATTCAGAAACACTAGTTCCTTATACTTTATAATGTGTAAATTTTGCTATTCTACCCATAGACTTGATGAAATTTTAACACTTTTAAAAATTTTTTTTAATTTTGAAGATGTGGGGTACAATTCAGGGTTAGGTATACAAATGTTCATTATGCAGGTACCCTTGTTGATGAGGTGTGACCCTCCTCCCCTGGCAGTTTTCAACTACTGCCACTCCCACCCCCCCTCCCGAGGCAGTTTCCAACTACTGCCAATCCCTTTTTTTTTTTTTTGAGTTGGAGTCTCACTCTGTCGCCCAGACTAGAGTGCAGTGGCCGCTCCTGGCCACCGCAGCCTCGACCTGCTGGGCTCTGGCGATCCTTCTGCCTCAGCCTTCCAAGTAGCCGGAATTACAGGCATGCGCTACCACGCCCGGCTGATTTTTTGATTTATTGTAGAGATGAGAGCTCGCTGCCCAGGCGGGTCTCGAACCCGCGGGCTCAGGCAATCCACTCACCTCAGCCTCCCAAAGGCGCGGGATTACAGGCTGAGCCACTGAGCCCGGCTGCCAATCCCTTTCTTATAGTAGTATAATTGTTCAAGGTCCACTTATGACTGAGAACGTGATACTCAGTTCTTTGTTTCTGTGATAGATCACTGAGTATTATAGACTCTAAGTTCATCCAAATTGCTGCAAAGTTCATAATTTTTTCCTTCTTTATGGTTGCGTAATATTCCATTGTGTATATGTACCACTTTTTTTTAAATCCAGTCCTCTTTCAATGGGCAGCATGGTTGGTTCCTTGTTTTTGCTATTATAAATAATGCTGCAATAATCATGTGTGTGCAGGTATCTTTTTCATAGAGTAATTTGAGTTCCTCTGGATATATTCCCAGAAGGGGTGTTGTGAGGTTATATGTGAGGTCAATTTTTAGATCTTTTAGGACTCGCCACACTGTTTTCTACAGAAGTTGTACTAGTTTACACTCTCACCAGCAGTGTAGAAGTGATCCGTTATCCCTGTGTCCTCTCCAGTATCTGTTTTTTTTTGGGGGGGAGGAGTTATTGATGATGGTCATCCTGACTGGAGCTAGGTGGTATCTCAGTGCTGTTTTAATTTGTATTTCTTTGATGACTAGTGAGGCTGAGCATTTTTACATGTATCTGTTGGCTGCTCGTATGTCTTCTTTTGAGAAGAGTCTATTCATATCTTTTGCCCCCTTTGTTATGGGGCTATTTACTTTAGCGATCACTTTTATGTGTCCTTCTATAGTTGAACTAAATTTCTTTAAACATTTTAAATTTTATAAATTTATTATAAAATTTCATAAATTATATGATATTCAATTTTTTAAGGTTTTCAAAATTTTAGTAAAAATTAATATTTTCATTCATTTAAATGGCTTATTTATCTATCTATCTATCTATCTATTTTTGAGTTGGAATCTCATTCTGTCGTCCAGTCTGGATTGCAGAGGCACACTCTTGGCCACTGCAGCTTCAACCTACTGAGTTCAGGTGATCCTTCTGCCTCAGCCTTCCAAGTAGCTAGAACCACAGATGTGTGACACCACGCCTAGTTAATTTCTTTTTATTTATTATAGAGATGAGTTCTCACCAAGTTTCCCAGGTTGGTCTTGAACCTCCGGGCTCAGGCAATCTTTTTGCTTTTGCCTCCTAAAGTGCTGAGATTACAGACTTGATCCACCATGTCTTGCCCTAAATGGCTATTTTAAATCTGATAAATTCATATGAATATAATGATTCCTATGTTTATTCAAATGTTTCCATACAATTTATGTGTATAAAATTTCAATTTAAAATTAAATCTAACTCAATTATTTAATTATCACACTTTAAAGTGGAATAGTAAGACATCTGTAAGATATTTTATCTTCTATACAATAGTTTCTCTACAATGTAATTATTTCAAAAATATTTTTAAATGTAGGCATTTACAATTTTTAAATGCTGAATATATTTACAGACTATTTCTATGTTTAATTTTAAGGTTTATAACACTAAAAGGTCAATTATTTCATCACAAGTAATTTTTCTGAATTGAATTTACCAATAGTAACCACTGACTGGATTTAAGTTGAAGTAAGGGATGTATTATTTTGTAAGGGCTGCCACAACAAAATGCCACAGACCAGGTTGCTTAAACAACAAAAAAGTCTTTCCTCACAGATCAAGGTGTCAGTAGGTTTGGTTTCTTCTAAGGTCTATGCCCTCCTGGCTCACACATGACAACCTTCTCTCTATGTCTCATGTGACCTTTGTTCTCTGTGCACATCTGTGGGGTTCCTGTGTGCCCAGATTTCCTCTCCTAATAAGGACACCAGCCAGATTGAACCAGGGCTCACCATAATAACCTCATTTTAATTTAATTACCTCTTTGAAGGCCCCATCATATGAATATATGAATTTCAACATATGAATTTTGGACAGACACAAGTCAATCCATGGCACAAACATGGCATTTGGACTACAAACATCCAGAACATTCCCCCATTATTAGACCCTCACAGCCAATGCTAAGCCAAGGCTAGACATCTGAGTATTTCAATATCATGCTTTTCAAGTTGAGGTTGTCTTGCTAAGTGCCCTGGATTCAAATATTGTATCATCTAATTTGTCTGATTTGAGTTTGCATCACCCATTTAGGGTGACTGACAGGCAATAAATCTATCTATGGTCTCATTCCATTTCTGAATTGTTTTCCTATCTTTTATATCAGCAAGAACACCGCTCCTATAAATTCTGAAATGGCATCTAATTGTATTGAGTGTATCTCTCAAGTACTGCCTTGTCCTGTTGTTACAGTTCTAAGGTCAACTAATGCCAGTATTGGAACTTGGAAATTCCCTTTGAGGAAGATTATTGAGGAGACTTACACCCAGTAAAGAAGAGAGAGTAATTAGGAAACTTCTGCTAGAGGCCGTGGTGCACTCAGAAAGTAATTTTAACCAGAAGCTAATGGTCAATTGCAGGGCCAAGGAAAGCAGATATGAAAAATGTTTGCAAGAAACAGCAAAAAGAATGGTGGGCAAAAGAGGCAGGACCAAAGAATGAGCTAGCCAGCTAAAGGGAATGAAACAAGAATTGAACAGTTCAATGAAGTGTAAAACACATTAAGAACCAGCCTACTTGGCAAGCCAAAGTTGGTTATTGGCCAAATCATCTTGTCTTTCTAGACTTTGGCTCCTGAAGATCCCTTCAAAATCCAAAACATCTATGATTTCCTCTTGCTGTTTCTTGCTGTACCTATGTATAGAGTTCTTCAGCTGAAGTGAACAGCCTAGCAACTTAAGTGTAAAAGGAATATGTCTGTATCTCAGGAATAATCATAATCCAAGACTTAAAGCTTATCAGAACTCCCTCTCTATCTCATTAGGATTGAGTTCTCTGTGTATTACTATTTGCTCTTGCTACAAAACAGCCTTTGTGTTTCTCTAGACCTTATCTCATAGGAAATATGGTCTCAGTGATTCTGAAGTCTCATATTCTCTTCCTTCTATCCCTCTTCTCTCACTTTTCCTTCCACACACTTTTTCCCAAGTTCGGAATCCCACAAAAGACACTGGATTCAAATTTAATCAAGAGCTCAGCTATCACCAAAATTTAAAATCTAAAATGATCGGGCTGTGCAGAATTATATTCACCATAATAGGGCAACTATGATAACCTTGTGAATGAATGAGACTTCAGAAAAGTGGGTAATTATGTGACAACGCATCCAGTTTAATGGAGTCGGAAGGTAGTGTAGACAAGAGTGAAAGGGAGTCTGGAGTGCCCAGGTCTCTGTCATTGGAATAATCACTCATTCTTCTTCTTTCAATGGTCATGACAGCAGAAGGAAATGTAGCAGTGGCAATGTGACTAAATACACTTTCTCTTTCTACGTTTCTTGTTTTATATCATAAGTTTTTAAGATAAGCAATTGTATAGTAAATACTACCTTTAACATTATTGTATTTTTCAGAATATGATTTACCGTGGTAGACAATAACCATTCTTTATTTTAACATCAAAGAAATTAAAAGAAAATGTCTACTCATTCATTTATGGAGAATCTATTGTGAGCTGTGTATTCTTCTGGAAACACAAAGATGAATAAGTACTGCCCTCAATAAATTTGCAAACACAGTGTAAAAAGCCATCTAAGGAATCTTATGTTTTCATTGCTGTTGGTTGTTGCTGCTGCTATTATGAATTAATTTCCCCTCGTTACAGCTACCAACAGATTGTTGTAGGCACTACATGAATGCAATTGAATTTGAGTATTTTTGGAGTACCTGTCCTCATCACTATACCATTGATCTGAAGGATTCTAGTTGATATCCTAACACTTAAGAAATACATATTATGTGCAGACAATGACAATTTGGGCTCCTTCTGTTCTCTAGTTACGTCCGATTTCTATATTTTATTACATTGACTAAACTTTCCAGAATCATATTAGATCGTGGTTATGATGCTAGTTTATTGAGAATATACACTAAGGAAGCATTTCTCAAAGTGTGCTCTGTGGAGTGCTAATCTTTGCAGAGTATCAGAAAAAAAATTATGGGATCAAATAGAGTTGTGAAATTGCATACGACTTTCTCCCAGAGACGCACAATGTGACATGTTGCTGACTCCAAGAAACTCCAAAACAGAGAACTCTATAAGTTTGTTTAACCTAGGTTCCCAAATAAATTGTCCACTGATTAACACCCCTCCATTTTCACCATAAACCACTTGTTAGTTAGTGTCTGCATTATTTGAGATTTTGTTTGTTCCCAAGGCACAAAAATAAAAAACACACCAAATCTCACGCATTTAAGCAGAAAAAAGAACCCAACAAGTTGATAGCTGAACTACAGGAGAAAAAGAATACAGAGGACTTTTGGAAACCTCTCTATCAAGCACTGCCAGTCATAAAACTGAGTTTCAACTACTTCTCAAGTTTCTGTATCTCAATCCAAAATTTCAAATTCTCAGGAGAAGAAATCATATTGACCACAATAGAACCCGGTATCCATTCTTGGACCAGTCAGCAATGGTCAGGATCAGATGGTAGACATAATACCTAGAGGCTCATCCCTGGGACTCGAGCTCTGTTTCTGAAGAGAGGAGGATTATCATCAGTTGGGAGGATACTACTAGAAAGAGCTACCATAAAATATCTGGAAACTAGTACTGTAAAACACACTTTGGTAAAAATTTGGAAGTATAACATTGACTCTTACTTTAATATTATTTTTATTTTGTTAGGAAGCATTCTTCTATTTTTAAATTTTTAAAATATTTCACCCAAAATGGGTATCAATGCTGTCTTCCAAATCAATTGGAACTATTATTATAAATAGAACTTACTTATATGTGTATACATGTTGAGATGCAATTCATGTAAAAAATGCTTCTTGGATGATTTCTGCAGTAAGTTGAACAATTGATTTGCTCATATATTGTTTGGGATTTTTGCAACTCTACTTATGGGAGCACTTTCTATATATATAGCTGTTTTCCCTCCTTGCCAGTAACACTTTATTTTTAAATACTGAATATTGAATTTCATGTATTCTTTTAAATTAATAGGCTTTTTAAAGGGTAGTTTTAGGTTTACAGAAAAATTGAGTACAAAATACAAATTGCTTCCATAGACCTCTTTTTCCCACACGACGTTCCCGGTTATAAACATTTTGCATTGGTGTGATGTATTTGTTACAACTGAGTATTGAAAACTTATTAACTAAAGTCCGCTGTTCACTTGAGGGGTCATTCTTTGTGTTGTTTAGCTCTGCAGGTTTTAACAAATGCATACTGTTTTGTGTTCACTATTGCACATCAAGCCAAAGAGTTTCACTGCCCTAAAAGTCGTTTCTTCTCTACCTGTTCATCCCTCCTTCTCTCTTCCTTTAAACTCATTAAACAGCCACAGTTTTTTTTTTAATGCCTTTATTGTTTTCCTTTTCTAGAATGTCATACAGTTGGGATCATGTAGTGTCATGTAGTATGCAACCTGTTCAGGCCGGCTTCTGTCACTTAGTAATATGCACTTATGGTTTCTCTATGACTTTTCCTGTCTTTATAGCTCATTTCTTTTTTGTTGTTATGAGTCAGAGTCTCCTTCTGTTGCCCAGGCTAGAGTGCAATGGCTCGATCACAGCTACCGCAACCTTGATCTACTTTGGGCTCAGGTGATCCTTTTACCTCACCCTCCCAAGTAGCTGGGACTATAGGCATGCATCACCAACACCATACATAGTTAATTTTTTTTTTTTTGGAAACGAGGTCTTGCTATGTTGCCTAGGCTGGTCTCAAACTACTGGGCTCAAGTAATCCCCTCGTCTCAGCTTCCCAAAATTCAGGGATTACAAGTGTGAGCCGCTGTGCCAAGCTTTTGATTTTAAAAAAATTGCATAATATTCCTATGTGTGGATGCAAAGCAGTTTTGTTTATCTATTCACCTATGGAAGGACATCTTGGTGGTTCCCATGTTTTGACAATTATGAATAAAATCTCCATAAACATTTGTGTGCAGGATTTTGTATGAATATAAGCTTTCAGCTTATTTAGGTAAATCTCAAGGAGCATGATTGCTGGATCATATGGTAAGACAATGTTTAGCTTTGTTAGAAAAGTTCAGACTGTCTCATAAAGTGATGACACCACTTTGCATCCCACCACCAAGAAACGAGAGTTCCTGTTGCTTCACATCCTGGTCAGCACTTAGTGTTGACAGTGTTTTGAATTTTAACCATTCTAAGAGGTACACAGCAGTATCGCCCTGTTGTTTTAATTTGCAGTTTTCTAAAGATATAGCATGTTGAGTGGGTTTTCATATGCTTATTTGTCATCTATATAGTTTCCTTTGTGGGGTTCTTGTTCATATATTTTACCCACTATTTAATTAGGTTGTTTGCTATTGTCAAGTTTTAAGTCTTTCTTTGTATGCTTGGATATAAGCTTTTTATCAAATATGTGTTTTATAAATATTTTTCCAGTCAGTGTGTGGTTTTTATTTTCACTCTCTTAAAGTACATAGTTTTTATAATACTGTAATTAACAGGTTTATTTAAAGATCAATGTTAAGTTGGCTTTTTCCATATTCTAGAATAGTTTCTATGTAAAAATGATTTATTTTTTAAAATTTGACATAACTCTCAACAGTAAAACCGTATCGATTCAAAGATTTTCAGAATAAAAGAATCTGATGATTTTTTGTTTGAGAGAGATTTATGTATTCTCTTTCTTGAGCCAATATTTGAATGTTACATTTTTCTCAAAAAACATCTATTTCATTGAAATTTTGTAATATATTTTTACAAAATGGTACAAGATATTTTCTGTAATATATCCTCTCTGTATTTTCAATGATGCCAAATTTCTAATACCAATTTTTAAATTTATGTTGTATCTTTTATTATAATTTGTTTATAAGAAGTTCAGTTTTAAATAATGTACTATTTTAGACTTTGATTCTGATTCTGTTTTCCATTACTTTTTGTTTCTATTTTTTTATCATGTCTTTCTTCATGACTTTTTTAGGTGTGTTTTGTTATTTTTATCCAAACTTCCTAAGTTATGATTAGTCCTTTGTTTTTAATCTCTCTTTTTTAAATATAATGGAACCACTTAAAACAACTTCTTTCTTTCTGAGTACAGATTTGGCCACAATCAATACATTTTGAGAATTAATGCTCTCATTTTTCTCACTTTATAAATGCTTCATGCTTGCATCCAAGATTTTTATTGTTTTTTTAAAGTAATTCTAATTACTTTTATCTAAGTTTAAGGACATTTTTGGTTTTATTGCATTGCAGACAAAGAACTTAGACCCGACACTTGGTACTTTTGAAATTTTATTGATTTTTTTGTGACTTAGCTTAAAATTAGCTTTGTTTTGTACAATTCAGGATTAGGTACATAAGTGGTCATTATACAGGTGAAGTCTGGGCCCCTATTGGACCGCACTTCATCTGGTTTGTGATCAGGTACCTGCCGCAGGCAGTGACCCACTACTGCCAATCCCTTTTATGTAGTATTAAGATAAAATTACATATATAAATTTTATTAACTTATTAATATGAATAATATTAATGAATAATATTATTAATATTATTCAAGCATGTCTCATGTATATGTGTGTATATACTTGTACATATGTATATGTACATGTAAGTATTTTGGCTCACCAAATGTTACTAGGGATATAATCAAGTTTCTATCCCAAAAAAGGATGTTTTACTCCTTGTAAAGCTAACAATCTTGTTTAATTGATTTTGAAACTCTACTTTTGCTTTTCTTCATGGTCACCATCAGCATGGATTGTACTTTTACTAAAAGAAAAGAATTATAAATTTTCTATTTTTAACTTAAATCCTGATTTTTTTGAATCTTAAGTACCAAACCTGCATATTTTTTAATTTGTCTGATAAAGAATTGCCCATGTTATTAACACTCAATATTTTTCAGTATTTATTAATAGAATCTAGAAGTATAGACCTGGGTTATTGTTAGATTTAATATATCCTCTCTTTCAGTAGTATTTATGGAAATCACTTATAGTGATGTTTCTAGCAGTTACCACGGTTCTGTTTTGATGCTCTGGAGTGTCAGTGGCCTTTCATGCCATGAACCTCCTAAATTCTCCTTAAATTCTGCTTTTATCAAGGAACTTTTCTTTTTCGTTCCAAAATTACATTTACATTCTCATAGCAAATAATTCAAACAAAATTGAAAAACTAGAAAAATGGAAGTAAAGTCTTCTTTTTACAGACTGGGAGTACAGTGAGGCAAGTGAGACACTCAGGACCTAAGTTCAACCTCACGGTGAGTCCCCAAATTCGTACCTCTGGTGCCTCCCTCACCACACCCCAGTCTGGCCTGCTTCTACATCCTCATTCCACTCGACAGGACACCACTCTGAACAGTTTCTCGTCTCCCTTTTCAGAAAACTGTAAGTGCAGGTGTATGTGTGTGAGCAGCAGTTTTATGTTTTTGTCTTTAAATGCCTGAGATCACTGCTGCATATGGTTTCTCATTTCTCCACCCTCAGAATGAGGATGATCCACTCCTGAGGGTTTTGACTCAATGAACATGAGCATGTATCACTCTTCCTAAGAACTGCACACCATTTCCTATATGAAAATGCTGTACTGTTTTTAACTAATCTAGTATTGATTGTGTTTCAGTTTTTGTTGTCACACACTGTACTTTTATAATATTATTTTTTAAGTATTTTTCTGCAATGAAGTGAGTATATGTGTGAGAGAAATTACTGAGCATGAAACTGCGGAGTCTAAAAGTAAATGCATTTAAACATTGATAAATATTACCCCCAAAGTTGTGTGAATTCATAACCTGCCAGTGTGTATTTGGGTATATTTTTCCCTTTATCAGGAATGATGAACTTAGCCAACTTTTCATTGTCTGCTTCTCTAATAGATAGGCATTTGTATTTCACTGAGTTTTAAGTCGGGTTACTTTATTTATCAGTGAGTTTAAGCATATTTTCATATATTTATTGAATACCTTTTTACATTTTTTGCCTATTTATTATTTTGGTATTCATTATTTTCTAATTGATCTGGAAAAATTTGAGATATATTAAAGGATTTTTTCCTAAAATATAAAATGCAAATATTTTTCTCAGTTGATTTATTATTCTTTAATTTTCTATGGTAACTTCTGTTATGCAAAAGAATTTATTTTTAAGTAGCCAAATTAAATTATGCTTTTATTAATAGCTTTTGTATTTCATGCCAAAAAGACTTCCCTACTCCAAAATAATAACTTTTACATTTTCTTCTGATAATTTTGTTATCACATCTAGATGTATATTTTTATTTGTGATTTATTTTGATGCAAGGAAAGGTGCAGAAATTTAACATATCTTTCTCAAAGAGCTATTAATTTTTTCCATATCATTTTTCAAAATAATATATTTTCTTCATTATTTGAATTTTATTTTTATTATAATAACCCCCCCATTTTTCTCCATTTATTTCTAGTGTCTCTATACTGTGTATTTCTGAGTCACCACCAAATTTTAATTTTAATTTTTTTCCTATAATAGATTTTAATAACCTTTATGGCTAGTTTATGTTCATTTTTCTTTTGCAGTTCACACAATAATTTTTTTTACATTATCTTTAATATTATTTTTCAAATTCCAATAGTAAATAAGAATTAAATAGGCAATCAAAGTAAACATTTAGAATAATACCTGCAACATCATAAATATGCAATAAGTTTTAGATTTTTAAATAAATTATTTCTCAAATAAGTAAACTGTACTTAGACATTGTGCATCCTACCAGAGAAGACTGTGAACGTTCCATTGTCTCCACTCACCTGCTCTTAATATTGCTTGGATTCTCTCTGTGTGTCTATGATCATGTAGCCAGTGCGGCTTTCTTGGGCTGAGCAGGACTTTTCCCTGTGGCCGTGATGCCCACACCAACTGATATCATGAACATGTTATTTCCACCATGCACTTTTATCAAGATCCTTCCTGTCTCTGCCCAAGAATATTATACCTCCTATGGTACAAGTAACACTTCAAGGACCTGCTCCTTTTATAGACCAGTTATCTTAAGAGGAGGTAGAATAGGGGTGCCCATGTCAGAGATCAGTACTTGCTACAATGTGTTCTTTAGAGCCCTGAGGCCACCTATTAAAGCCATGGGCTCATCTCAAAGGGGAATGGATGAGAGGCAGAGCTGGTAGAACTCCAAGACTCTTTTTTTTTGAAACCAGGAATTATTGAGAGGATAGAAAACTCCCACAGTGGGAGGAGACCCAAGGGGCTTGTCCACTCCAAGACTCTTGAGCATTTTGAGCCAGAATAGCTCCTTTTCTATTTTAAGAAGTACTTTATTTGGACAAATGATGATGGTATTTTTAAAAATATGAGCAGGGGAAGGGAAGAACAAGGCAGTAGAGAGACTTCTGTCCAGCTCTTTAGTTAGTAAAAACCAGGGTTTCTCAAATCAGTACTATGGATATTTTGGGTTGAACAACTCTTTGTTAGAGGAAAGGGGAGATGCCCTGTGCATTGTAGGATGTTCAGCAACGTATCTGGTCTCTAGCCTCTGTAAACCAGGTTAGAGTGCAGTGACACAATCACAGATCACTGCCGCCTTGACTTCCTGGGCTCAAATAATCCTCCCATCAACTTCTCAAGTAACTGAGACTACCGGCATGTGCCACCATGATCAGCCAATTTATGTATTTATTTTTTATTTGCAGAGACAAGGTCTCACTAAGTTTCCTGGGTTGCTCTCAAACTCCTGGCCTCAAGCTGTCCTCCCACCTTGGCTTCCCAAAGTGCTGGGATTACAGACATGACCCACATTGTTCAGTCATGGCTACCAGCTAGTAGTAACCTGTTTACAATTGTGGTAGTCAAAAATGTCTGCAGATATTGCCCCAAATCCCCTGGTTGTCACCAGCTGAGAATCCCGGTATAAAACACACTCTCATATAGGAGGGTGGAATGGTGGGTGCATAATGGACCTTTAGATCTTTCTTCAGATTGGCAAATTTGCTTTTGATAGATAACAAAATGAATCATATTTCCCACTCTGTCAGGCTTTACTAGTAGTAGTTTCCTCCAGAGTCTGTTAGATTTAGTGTTTGTAGAGTTAGGAAAATTGCATCAAGGCCTCCTCATGCAATTACGTTTATCTCCAACCTCCTTGAAGGCTTTAAATGATAAGTTACAAGCACTGTCATGACAAATGTAGTTATTAGTTAATGATGACCAGAGAATAAACATAAAACAAGCAATTTCTCACTAGTGCATTTTAGCCTCTGACAGCCTGTCAAAACCTGCATGAGAAGTAGCCACCTGATAACTGATGTTAGTCTTAAGCTGGTCTCTGCTTTACTTTCACTTACTCTTACATGGTCAATTGAGAGTCTTGATTTCTCTAATATTTAATTTGCTCTATTCTGACACTTTGGGAAAGGGATCAAGGGATACTACCAGCTTTCACATGTCACTTTTGGCTCTTTAAACTCTTGTTAGTGATTATTCTTATAAAATATTTATTTTTAAAGACCATAGCAGTTCATTTTTAAGGAAGAATAATATTTAATTAATTTCAAATGGTTCATAACCAAAAAATAGACCAATATTAGAAAGGTTTCCTCTTCTTAGAAATAACTTTCTTCTTAAGAAATGTAAACATTCAGTCAGTAATACACTCTGGTTATTGCTTTTGGAAAATCAAATAAGCAGGTGTTTGCTAATTTGGTTATATAATAAGTAATATTTAAAATTGAAAAATAATTTCTGATTTTTTGGCCATTTATTTATTCTATAGCTGATGAAACTGAAATAATGCAACAACAACAAAAAAAGTACTTACAAGGCAAGTTACAACCACGTGTCACAGATTAAAAATCAATGAACTTGGAAACCTAATTTTTTGTTTTTAATTTGCCAATTATTTTGAAATACAGTCAGTATTTCTTTCAAATGATAACTATAAGGATGGCTGACTGTTTTAATGAGAAGACATTTCAGTGAAGTTCAAGAATATACAGGGTAAATAACTAAGGAAACTGAAAACTTAAAAAAAAAAGAAAGAAAGAAAAAGAGAGTACACATTGAGGGACAGGGAGGGTCTCAAACAAGTAGAAACCTTCAAGAGGCTCTTGGAAGTATATGCAATGATATTTGTTACTTTGAATTCCTGCACCTAAAGGTTTATTTGTCAAATTATTTTTCAAGTTAATTGCTAACTATGACTTGCCCCAGCCATAGCTAAACACAAAATATGATGTAAAGTATGATAGAACGATACTATAAGAGCTCATTTTTCACATCATTGATGGCGACATATCCCAGAAGCCTTCACCAGTCTTAGACTTTGAAGTCCTATGATCATCTCCTGATTTTTCGACTCCCTGAAATTAACTAAGTTCTTTAACTCCTCAGGGCCAGCGTGGTGCAACTCCAACAAGTCATAACTCTTTGACTATCATCAGGCACAGTTTAGAATGTTGTATTGGGGTCTTTCATTCATTTGGGGTTCAGGGTTAGTTTGTAAGCACTCTTCCAATTGTCTCCTGGTGATAATCAGCATGTATTAACAGCACCTGAAGATCTGTATCCGTCACATACCATGAAGTACCCAGAAGAATGAATGTTCACTCCCTGAGCAATGATGTTGTTAAAATAAGTATTTATTCATCCAACAAATACTTATTAAGAACCTATAGGTTCTGGACAATCTTCTAACACCTGGTTCTGGATTAGTCAAAGTCTCTGATTCTAGGGATCTTACCTCCCAGTGAGAACTGCAGTCATGCACCACACAGCAACATTTCAGTCAATGACAGACAATACAACAATAACACCGTAGATTATAGTGGAGCCAAAAAATTCCTATCGCCTCCTGACATTGTAGTCTTATTACTCATGTGTTTGTGGTGATACTGGTGTAAACAAGATTACTGCACTGCCAGTTGTGTAAGTATAGCACATACAATTATATACAGTATCTAATACTTGATAAAGATAATGCATGACTATATTACTGGTTTATGTATTTACTATACTATACTTTTAACTGTTATTTTAGAAGTTATTTATTTTACTGTTAAAAAAGTTAACTGTAGAACAGCCTCAGGCAGGTTCTTCAGAATATATTCCAGAAGAAGGCATTATTCCTATAGGAAATGGCAGCTCCATGCATGGACTTGCCCCTGAAGACCTTACACTGGGACAACATGTAGAGGTGGATCAGTGATACTGATGATCCTCCTCTGCTTAGGTCAAGGTTTATGTGTGTGTTTGTGTCTTCATTTGAACAAAAAAGTTTAAAAAGTTAAATATAGGAAAAACTTACAGAATGAGGATATAAAGAAAGTAAATATTTTCATACAGCTGTACAATGTGTTTGCGTTTTAAGCTAAGTGCAATTACAAAAAGAGTCAAAAGGTTAACAAATTATAAAGCTTATAAAGTAAAAAGCGAGCCGGGTTCGGTGGCTCAGCCTGTAATCCCGCGCCTTTGGGAGGCTGAGGTGAGTGGATTGCCTGAGTCCGCAGGTTCGAGACCCGCCTGGGCAGCAAGACCTCATCTCTATAATAAATCAAAAAATCAGCCGAGCATGGTAGTGCATGCCTGTAATTCTGGCTACTCGGAAGGCTGAGGCGGAAGGATCGCCAGAGCCCAGCAGGTCGAGGCTGCCGTGGCCGGGAGCGGCCACTGCACTCCAGTCTGGGCGACAGAGTGAGACTCCAACTCAAAAAAATAAAAATAAAAAAATAAAGTAAAAAGCGTTACAGTGAGCTAAGTTAAGTTTATTATTGAAAAAAATGCGTGTTTAGTGTAGCCTAAGTACACAGTGTTTATAAGATCTACAGTAGTGTAGAGTCGTGCCCTAGGCCTTCACGTTCACTCACCACTCTCTGACTGACTCACCCATAGCAGCTTTCAGTTTTGCAGGCTCTATTCATGACAAGAGCCCTGTACAGGTGTGCCATGTTTTTATCTTTTATATGGTCTTTTTGCTGTACCTTTTCCATGTTTAGCGATGTTGAGATAGACAAACACTCACCACGGTGTTACAATTGCCTGCAGTATTCCATACAGTAACACCCTGTGCAGTTTACAGCCTAGGAGCAACAGGCTATACCACATGGCATAGGGGTGTGTGGTGTGCTACACATCTAGGTTCATGACTCCATGCTGTTCACACAATGACAAAATCACCTCATGATGCATCTCCCAGATTGTGTACCCATCATGAAGCAACTCATGACTGTACAGACAGCAACCAACCAACCAAGAAAAGTCTTATCCTCAACATTAATTTAGACCAGATTGAGGGGCAACTATAGAATAATGTAAAGCATAATGAATTTAGACTCAAGATCTGCATCTGTGTGCCAGTCGATTCACGTTTTAGCTGAATTGTTTTGAGTATATCACATCTAGATTTCTAAACCTCAGTCCCCCCCCCCACAAGAAATAAAGACAATAATATTCATTCTAGTTGGTATTATCTCACATAATACCTGAAATGATCCCTGGCAACAAAATATTGATGGAGAGAAAAATATGTATAGGGTTAATGTTATCTTTAAATAGCATGCTTTTTTTGAGCTTTAAGAAGTCTAGGCTTGGCGTGGTGGCTCGAGCCTATAATCCTAGCACTTTAGGAGGCCAAGGTGAGAGAATTGCCTGAGCCCATGGGTTCGAGACCAGTCTGAGCAACTTGGTGAGACCTCATCTCTACAATAAATTTTTTTTTAAAAAATTAGCTGGGCATGGTAGCACGCACCTGTAGTTCCAGCTACTTGGAAGGCTGAAGGGGAAGGATCGCCTAAGTCCAGCAGGTCTAGGCTGCAGTGGTTGTGAGCATGCCACTGCACTCCAGCCTGGGCGACAGAGTGAGATTCCAACTAAAAAAAAAAAAATTAAAGTAGTCTAATCGTCCTTCAGATGGTGACAATTCAAAAACACCCAATGGTGCAGAATTCTTCCTGTTGCCCAACATAAAACATATCCTGATGTTCTATAAACTTCAGCAGTAAGCAGTGACGAAGTCACCCAAGCAAACAGTCAGGAACCATGTGGCTGAGGCTCAAAATTAAACACAGATAAGCCTATCTTAGCTGTTAGCTTTTTTAGAAGAAAACCTCAATATTCTGATATTAGACTGTGATAATAACCATCAATATTTTGAAATGTTTATTTGAAATAAATGTAACCACTTGTTTTTGGTTTTGTTTTTGTTTTTGCTTTTGTTTTGAGTTAGAGTCTCACTCTGTCGCCCAGGCTGGAGTGCAGTGGCATGCTCACGGCCACCACGGTCTCAACCTGCTGGGCTCCAGCGATCCTTCTGCCTCAGCCTTCCAAGTAGCTGGAACTACAGGGGCGCGCTACCACGTCCAGTTAATTTTGTATTTATTGTAGAGACGAAGTCTCGCCAAGTTGCCCAGGTGGGTCTCGAACCATTGGACTCAAGCAATCCACTCACCTCGGCCTCTCAAAGTGCTGGGATTACAGGCTGAGCCACCAAGCCCAGCAAACTCAAAAATTAAAAGTGAATTCTCATTTTTTCTTTCTTAACCTTGTCTTTCTCCTGACATTCCTATTCCTCTTGATAACATCTTTCTTTTCTTTCTCTCTTTCTTTTTTTTTTTTCTCCTCTGTGGTTAAAAACAGTATGTATTTATTTATTATTTTTTATTATAAAGATGTGGGGTACAATTCAGGGTTAGGTATACAAACGTTGATTATGCAGTTACCCTTGTTGATGAGGTGTGCCCCCCCTTAGCAGTTTCCCTCAATAGCCAATCCCACTCCCCCTCCCCTGACAATTTCCCACTACTGCCAATCCCTTTCTTATAGTATCATAATTGTTGATGGTCCAACAGTATTTTTTTTTAATTTTTAATTTTTTTTAACTAGCATGTTTCAACATTCAAGGACTTCCACTTAGTTTCAAAACCTGTCTGTTAGCTCTTCAATCTTGTATCAACCCCTTCTTTGCATCCTCACTGTCACCACCATAGCTAAACTCTAGATTGCCCTTTACCTAGACCAGATCAAAAGCCACTTAATTAGTTACTCAAGACAATCTCCTCTTAATTTCAATTCATCTACATTGTGAAAGGCAGAATAATGGCTTCCAAAGATGTCTAAGTCCTAATCCCCACAATCGTGAATGTCTCACGTTACATAGCGATGTGATTGAGGTAAAGGACCTTACAATGAGATTATCATCAATAACTGAGGTGGTCCCAGACTAATCACAAGTTCTTAAAGTTGGAGATCCTTTCCTCATATGATCAGAGAAGGATGTAACTGAATAAAAAAGGCCAGAAAGGTGCAATGTTGCTGGCTTTGAAGCTGGAAGAATGAGGCCATGAGAGAAGGATGTAGGTAACCCCCAGAGGCTGGCAAGAAAAAAACAAGGACACAGATTCCTTCTTGTGCCTCCAGCAGGGAGTGCTGCTCAGCTGATTCTTTTAGTCCAATCAATGATCCCTGCATCAGACTTCTGATCTACAGAGATAAAGTACATGTGTGTCATTTTAAGTCACTAAATGTGTGGTAGTTTGTTACAGCAACAATAGATAAGAAATAATCATGTGCTGTTAGGTTAACCAGTTTAAGAACATAACTGATCATCCTTTATTCCAACTCAAGATTCTTTACAGCAACCTTTGTGGACCAAACAGGATTCAAATGACTCAAAGTTACATACAAAAGATTTTATAGCTTCGTCATAGATATCATCCACCATTTTCCTTCACCATTACACACATAAGAAATATCAACAAGTCATTCCCCAAATCAGACCTCACTTTCCTGCCATGGTGCCTATGCATATTTTTTGCCTAAAATGTGCTCCTCTTCACCTTCTCGAATGTCTCTAGCTGGAAAGGAATCATTTTAATCTTATGTGCTTTCTTGATCATTGTGTATATCTCTTAATTTTGCTCTAGCTTCTTCTAACTACTTTATGCAGAAATGCTGCTTTGTCCTTATTAAATCCACGAGTTTTACAAGAACAAGAATCTTGACTTTCATCTTTAGATTCTTAAAGCACTGAGTTCAGGTCATTGCACTAAATAAATGCTCAAACAAATTTTAAATTCTATTTGGGACATTTTCTGTTGACCAGTTTTCTGTTATAATATATCTGATATTCTTTAAATGGAACACTTTTGCTTTATAGTTATTAATTTTATTGAATTATCTTAATGGTACGGAATATCATATTATGGTCTTAGGAAGCAGTCAGAATGAAAATCTTCTAACACAATAATGTCATCTGGTCTCTCTGCAACACACAATGCTATAAACATGATAGTTGTGTTTCTTTAGAACACGAACATTGCAGTAATCTGACCAGTTTTCTTATGGTTGCTATGATTCTTTCATGGTGTTCCAATGTTTCTCCATTTTCTGATTTGGTTATTTTTCCATATTTTGAAAATGACAATTTTGTTTTCTCTATGTCATCTCAGAGCTCTAGGCAGAAGACAGAGTGAGACAAATGTGCCAAACATATGGATGACAGGGGAATGATATTTCCAGAAATGATAACCACATGAAAGCTCAGGATGTCCTCCTGATGTTTGGAAATTTTTAACCAAAAAAAGAAAGAAAGAAAACTATATGGGTTAAAGAAGGAGTCATTTAAAAAGAAAAGAGATAAGAAAACTGGCTCGATATTTTTATTTTATTTTATTTATTTATTTTTTTAGTTGGAGTCTCACTCTAGCCCAGACTGCAGTGCAGTGGCCGCTCCCGGCCACTGCAGCCTCGACCTGCTGGGCTCCGGTGATCCTTCTGCCTCAGCCTTCCAAGTAGCTGGAACTACAGGCATGCGCTACCACATCCGGCTAATTTTTTTTTTTTTTTTTGGATTTATTGTAGAGATGAGATCTCACTAAGTTGCCCAGGCGGGTCTCGAACCCGTGGGCTCAGGCAATCCGCTCACTTCAGCCTCCCGAAGCACAGGATTACAGGCTGAGCCACTGAGCCTGGCTTCGATATTTTTAGAAAAGAGAATCTCCTTGACATGAAAAATATCTTCATTTTTCCTATAGAATATAGATATCACTTCTAAAATGGCACCATTGAAAAATAATACTTGTATGAAAAAAGTTACTGTTAGTGGAACTAACAATTTAGAGACATAAAGCCAGCAGTGATTAAATTTTATTGGGAAGACCATTTATTGCATGTTTACTCTTCTGGACACTAGACTAGGAATTGGAGATGTCAAAATTAATAGTATAAGGCCTTGCCCTTGAGAAGCATAAGCATTAAGTCAATTCGCAATTGATTAATTCACCAAGGGGCTAATTGGCCTTCAATGTTTTGTTTTTGGTTATTTAACTTGGGTACATTGACCTGCCTCTGAGGACATCTAAGAATTTTTGAGAACTGAGAATATGGTAGCAGGAATAGATAGTAGAGTTATTTTAATTTAGTGGGGTAAAAAATATGACAGAGTTTTCACTACATTATTTCATAGTCTAATAAGAAATATTTAGAAAATCTTTCCGGATGAAGAAATCTCTGAGGTAAGTTCTGAAGAAGGAGAAGGAAAGAGCTAAGCAAAGATAGGATGTATAGCCGGGCTCGGTGGCTCAGCCTGTAATCCTGTGCCTTGGGAGGCTGAGGTGAGTGGATTGCCTGAGCCCACGAGTTCGAGACCCACCAGGGCAAATTGGTGAGACCTCATCTCTACAATAAATCAAAAAATCAGCTGGGCATGGTAATGCGAACCTGTAATTCCGGCTACTCGGAAGGCTGATGCGGAAGGATCGCCGGAGCCCAGCAGGTAGAGGCTGCGGTGGCCAGGAGCGGCCACTGCACTCCAGTCTGGGCGACAGAGTGAGACTCCAACTCAAAAAAAAAAAAAAAAAAAAAAAGATAGGATGTATAAAAAAAGAAGCATCACATGTTTGGGCTGAGGTGTGAATGGCAAAACATAAAGGAGAGGTAAACAAGACTAGACCATGAAATGTCGTCATTTGCACTCTGTCATTGCATTTGTATTTTGTTTTGACAGACCTAGAAAAACGTAACAGAAAACACTGAAATATTAGTAAGATTTAGTTCTGATGAAATGAAATAAAGAACATTCTAGTTTTGGAACTAGATTAAAGGAGAGTGAAGAAAAAAAGAAAGAGGTTTGGTGATTTGGAGCAGCACAGGGACGTGAGTAGAGATTGCTCCGCGTAATGGATGAATTGGGCTGGAGAAATGAGCGGATGGGATCAATTGGAAGGCAATGCGGTAATTCATGCAAGAAATCGCAAGGCAGTGATGAAGGTCTACAAAGAAGAAAACAAATATGAGAAGTATTTTGAAAGCAGAATCAACATGATTTAGAGACCCATTGGCTGTGGGGAAAGGAGAAAATGCAGATGACCTAGTGATCTTTAGCGTGGGGAACTGGGAACATGATAATGGTGTTAAACAGTATTGAACCTGGTGAAGTGAAACAGAGTTAATTATGAAGGAAGTGGGGGAAAGCTTGATTTTTATTTTATTGTTCTGTGCCTATTAATCCAACATCTTCATAGAATAGATGACATTTATTCAAGAACTAAAAACTTATAACTTAGTATATGTTGCATTTAAAATGTTTTCTACAATTTTGCCCAAACATGTAATTCATACATAAAACATGATGCATGAAAGGGGCTTTTGTATCCCTCTTTTGGGGTCATTTCTACACACTTTTAGTTGTCAAAAGGAAGGGACAGTAACATTTGCTAAATACCTACAATATGAAAGTATTTTTAAAATACTTTTGCATTCTGTGTCCTCTAATAACCACAACATTTAGGGAGAAAAAAATGATGCCCAGAAAAGTTTAGGTAACTTAGAGGTTGAGTCAGCTCTGACCACGTCCACAGCCTATACCTTAACTTTTTAAATTACTGCCTCTTCCTGTCCAAGCCACAGACTAATTCTAAGTACAAAGGTAGACCATATGCGGAATAATACTTTGTATTTTGAGGGCACTCAGCTCTGGAAGCTCTGGTGGAAAGGGAATCCATTTGGTCTTGTGTACAATAAGCGGGAGTATAATGTATCATCTGGACACCGGATGGCAACATTCTAAATGGGTTACGGTCCACTTCCCTATGTCAGAAACAATCTTACATCGGGTTTGCAAATCAAAGATTCATTTCTGAAATGCTAGTTGGTATTTGACTTTCTGAACCTCGTATGGTGTTTTTGCCATTTGAAAATAGAAAAGGCAATTTGGCTGAACCTGTCAGTCAATGTAGCCAAATCCTCACAACAGGTTGACCCTGTTGTGGAAACAATACACATGGCAAATTAACTCAAGGAGGCCAAGGGCTAAGTTAAGTTTTCTTATCATGAAATTAAGAATCCAAACACATTCAAATAATTTCTGTCCCAGTGGAAAGTGTGACTGTCAATAATTCCACAATGTCTACATTCAAGGAACACATTCTGAACTGGTTGTGGTCTGGATGTGAGTAGATTGTCCCCCAAATTGGGGAATTTGTGGAATCTTTATTACATGGGTCTGCTTGGGGCAGCATAATACCAGATTAGAAATTTGAGAGGAAAGAAATGAGAATAACAGTCAGCTGGCTAGAATTTGATATTGAGACAGAGAGGAAAGGGGGTGTGCGGAATAAGGGAGAAGAGGGTTATTTTGATTTATTTATTATTATTACCTGATTTATTTCTATGTATGAAAAAGCAAGACTTTCCTTATCCAGAAGAAGGACTATATAGTTGTATTTTTGTGGTTTTTGTTTCTTTGTTTTGTTTTGAGATTTTTAAGGATATGACTTGTACAATTCCAGAAAGTAATATGGAAATTGCCTCTAGGAAAACCTCTTCACCTCCTCAGACTTTTTGGGAGGTAGACCTTTATAATATATGGGAAACTAAAGCTAATGAAAACCCACTTAAGTCAGCCATGTGTCATAAAAGCACAGGTCTTGGCCCTTTCACTGGGCAGTGTCACAAAATGGCAATAAGGAAAAGCAATCTTAGGAACTTCATTCAACCAAAAGAGCAAGTGAAGCTCAGCTCTCGGGACTGCTGTCAGAGTCGAACTGGCTTCACGTGCAGGTGTGTACTTGAGCCAGAAGGGACTTGCTCTCATCTATAATGGCTTGCTCTGCTAAGCCCTGCTGTCATTCCCTTCCCAGTAGAAGTGATATTTTGAAATGCAGAGGAAAAAACTTTACCTCAAGGTGTGTTCCCCATGAGAAAAGTACTTAATAAGTATATGCCATTCCAAGTGTCCTCTTCTGCTTTACAATATGATTTCTATATTAACTGAAGTTGCTGAAAACTACAGAAAATGCCAAAGTCATTAGATCAAAATCATCTTACAAATTAAAAGGAAAATATCAGAAAGCAAGTATACTATCTTGGATGTCAATCCCTCTAATTCCTAAAATGGGATGGAATGGAGGACAGCTATGTTTTCTATGAGCAGCTAGTTATCAGTTTCTGGGTATGCATCATTGTAACAGCACAATGCTAAAGAAAAAGATATATTTAAGCCAGGCTCAGTGGCTCAGCCTGTAATCCCACGCCTTTGGGAGGCTGAGGTGAGTGGATTGCCTGAGGCCGCGGGTGCGAGACCCTCCTGGGCAGCGAGACCTCATCTCTACAATAAATCAAAAAATCAGCCAGGCATGGTAGCGCATGCCTGTAATTCCGGCTACTCGGAAGGCTAAGGTGGAAGGATCGCCGGAACCCAGCAGGTCCAGTCTGCGGTGGCTGGTAGTGGCCACTGCACTCCAGTCTGAGCAACAGAGTGAGACTCCAACTCAAAAAAAAAAAGAAAAAGATATATTTGGAAGTAACAGAGGATACACTTGTTTGAGCAGTAAGGGAAATAAATCACTCCTATAATTGCATGTATATCCCCATTTACATCTTTTGTGTATTGAGTTTCCAGGGAGCTTATGTAGTTTACTATTTCCAGATTGTTTATTTCATTTGTGAAGAAGCAGCAATGAAGATATTTAAGCAGGGAGTCGTGGAAGGATGTTCACAGAGGTTATCATCTAAAAACCTAGTAAATCTTAAACTTTTGAAGCACTACTAGGCATAACTGGGAAAGCCTTTTAAAAATACACATTGCTGAGCTACTCCCTGGCTCCAGTGAGTCAGAATCTCCAGGCAGTGGCACATTCCTTTCATTTGGAGTGCCATGGCCCGGCAGGCAGCCCTCTGAGGTCTCTTTCACAATGTGTCCGGCCTAGCGGCCGTCCCTAAATGTCCCTTACTCTCAGGAAATCTCATGCTTTCTTGCCTGACAGTGAATGGAAGGGCAGTTTACCCAACTGCAGCTTCCTGCTTGCAGAGTTCTCTTGGTGGGACCACTACTTCTTGTCACCACACACACTCCCAGTCCCAAGGAACATACGCCGAGGTCACACCTAATGCTGTCATCAAGTCTGCAGCTGTTCTGGAGCCCAAAACGGCACAACCCAGTCAACATTCCCCTTCTGCCTGGCCAATCTCCCCAAGTTTTGCTGGGCTTGGAGACCCTCATGCAGCCTGAAGAAGACGCAGCTCTTCCCTCCTCTCTCTCGCAAGACAGAAGTCAAAACTTTTTTCTACTCTTACAAATTTCTCTAGAAAAGTTGTCTTTCCAAATTGTATTTCTAAAATTGTATCTGCTGGATTCGAGTTCTGCTAGTTGAGTGACTGGTTTGTTCACCATGTAGAAAGAGGAGATACATTTAGTAATTCTCTTTAGAATATGGGAATAGTTGCCTCTTGTTTTCAGCTTTCAGTGTTCACCAACTGAACTCCATTCAAGAAAAATCTCTTTCAACATTCTGGTCTATAGATATGTGAACTTGGTGAGTTGCATGCAATAATAAATATGCAATTCTTTTTCACTCCCTGCTAAACTGATTCCATGGGCCTGTTCTCTCCCTAATAGAGAGATTTCATGAGGAGAAATTCCCATCTGAGACTCCATGGGGAGAACATGATCCCATAGCTTTTCTGTTCTCTGCTTAGTCAGAAACCATCTGTATTAGCTTACACCATCTCAGCTAAGTTTTTAGTTCGTTTACTATTCAGGGATTTTTTTCAAGGTAATTGTTAAAGCTTTGGCAGCTTGATATTGCCTATGGTGGGAGTATTTATACCACAAAAATTGGCAAACACTAAAAATCAGGGTTTAGGGGCAGAGATCAAGCTTACCAACATTAATGAAAGGCAATAATAAAAAACTAATTCAAAACTACTCCCTCCCTGTGTCTATTGTACTATAATTATGAATGTTACATAAACAATATGTTGACAAAGAAAGTTTTGATAAATCCCTCTCCTCCCCCAAGACTGTGGCTAACTTCAGGCTTGGAAGCTGAGAGTGAGGAAGAAGAACAGGACTATATTCTTCCATATTCTTTTTGGTTGCTCTTATGAGGGAGGACCTCCATCATCCCCCCCCAAAAAAAACCCCAAAAAACATGGAATTAACTTTTGGAGTGTGGGTCCCTCATAGTACACTTGGAATTTGTTCATCAGGATCGAACAGTCAATCAAAGTTTTTATCTGGAAGTTTTGAGAAGGTTGCATCATGATTTGTGGAATAAATGTCCCAAACTGTAGTAAACACGTGACTGGTTCTTCTACCATGACAACACACCTACCCACACCACATTGAGTCTTCAGCAGTTTTTAACCAAAAACAGCATGACCCCCGTGCCCCACCCTCTCTGTCTCACCTTGAGAGACTTTTTTTGTTGTTGTTTCCCGGATGAAAAAAGTCCTCAAAGGAAAACGTTTTGTCTGTGGAAGAGGTGAAACAAAAAATGACAGAAGCACTAAAAGGCATCAAATTGTTCAAAAACAGTTTTGAGCAGTAGAAAAAGCTTCTCAGTAGGTGTACCACATCAAACGAAGAGTATTTTGAAGGCGACTGAATTTAAACATGTTAGGACAAATACGTGATCTTTTATAAATAAATTCCAGGTTTCTTAGTCCCCCCTTGTACAGTCCTTCCCTCTAGCTTCATGGTTGCAGTTTCTGACCTTTCTAGACTTGGGCTTCAGAGAAGACGTTAGGGAAGAATGATCTCCCTTCAGGTGGCTGGTGTGGGTGTAACCTAGTACTGGTCTCCCTAAGGATGCTCCTTCTCCTGCAGGTCCCTTTTGAGGGGAGAGTTCTCAGCCTGGGGATCTCTCACTTGATCCTGGCCACTGTTCTGGTTGACTGCTTAGGGTATTCCCTCAGTCCGTGAATTCAGAGGGCCCAGTCTTCTGCTGAAGTTACATTCCTTTCCAGACAGTACTCTTAGATGTGATGGCTTCTGAAATGTTCCCCCGTAGGCTCGCTCCTCTTCACCCACATTTGCCCTCTCTCTCCACCTTTGCTCTCAGAAAATAGGCACTTGCTCTATTTGCTTAGTCCCTCAGAGTCCTCTTGCCCTTGGCTTTAAAGACGGGAGTCAGCTACTCGTTCTTGTGCCTCCTAAACTCCAGTCAACAGGTCAAGATCCCTGAGCGATTCTCTTGAAACGTCCTTTCTTTCTTGGGCAGATATGAAGAAGAATGATCTCTCAGTCTCTGTCATTGTTCCCCAATGACAAAATCCACAGAGCAGAAAAGCACTTCTCGAAAAATGTGGTTTCCACAAGTTTCTTTTTTATACCTTGGGCCAATGGGGCCAAACAAGCTTTATGGCTTTGGCACATACTACATAGACAGTCTTCTATCTTGCTTTATGGTGTGGGGCATAGTTTGTACCTATTATTGTTCCTGGCTTTTGGCACCTTAGCAGAAATTCTTAGCTAGCAAGAAAAGTTATATTCTATTTTCATATAAGTATCTATGAGTTTATTTATAAAATTTTCTTACTTATAAAAATAAATGAATTTACTTATACAAATATTTTGGGCAACACATATTCACACAACCTCTGGAGAAAAGCATTTGGGGGTTGTATTTCCTTTTAACTTTACAGTTTTCTAAAATATGTAGTTTATTTTTATAGTGTGGATATCATATTGTTTTTATAAAAGTGAGGGCTTTGGTGCTCAGGTCTAGAAACCACTAATCTCTCAGAATTCATGATTTGTTCAAGGAAGTAACTGAATTTGTAATAATTCTATGATTTGTGTCTCTTTACTGTCTGCCTTACTCTTTAGACTGAAATGCCCAAGGGTGTTTGTATTAGTCACTAGGGTATCCTTGGCATTCAGTAGTTTGTAGATGTTCTTTGTCGATGCAAAAATAAGAAACAAAAAACAGGAGCTAATAGAAGTGGTTACCTAGAGCGAGTGAACATGGCACAGAGTTAGCACAACACTTTTCAATGTATATTTGTTTATATTATTTGAGTTTTTGAACAATGAAAATGTTCTTACACTGCTCAGAAACAAGAGTTTGGAAAAAAGAGAAGGCTGAAGTAAATACAGTTTAAAAATAACATTTTACTTAGTAGCAGAATATATATAATTTTTTGAAATTTGTGTATGTCTAAATATTTCATAGGCTGAAAATTTTAAGGAAAAGATAAAAAATACAAACACCATGTGGTATAATAATTTAAAGAGCATTTGCTGTGAAGTCAGAACAACAACACATCTGTTTACCTCTATCATCCAGGTTGAGTCACCAGGACAATTATTTCTTCACAAAATTAAGAAGATAGTAATCATATACTTCTTACAAAATTATGAAAAAAAACATGTGTTAAAGTGTCTTGTAAATTGTCACATGATTTAAATATTGATTTTTTTCTTATCATTTCAAAGTTCTTTTTTTTTTTGAGTTGGAGTCTCACTCTGTCACCCAGGTTGGAGTATAGTGACACACTCCCAGCCACCACAGCTTCTACCTACTGTGCTCAGGCGATCTTTCCGTCTCAGCCTTCCAAGTAGCCGGAACTACAAGTGCACACTACCACACCCAGTTAATATTTTTATTTATTGTAGAGAAGACGAGGTCTTACCATGTTGCCCAGGCTGGTCTCGAACAAAGGACCCTACTTTGTTCTCCCTTACACATGTTCCCACTGTTGGCTCAGCATCTGGTGGTGAGACTGCTATCTTTATTTCCTGAATATAAACTGAGATATTCCAAAGTTGGCAATAGAAAAATAATCTTCACAAGGAGAAAAAAGTCCAGGACTGTAGTCTTAATTTTTGTTTCCCCAATATCCCCACCCTCACTCTGTCAGTTATGACTGCCATAAGCTCAACATCTTCAAGAGACACCGCCCTCTTTCTCCGTGTGGTTCTGGTGTGCCTTCATGACTTCCCTTGGCTGCTCTCAGCCTGGTTGAGAATAAGTCAACCCTCTAAACAGAACTTGTTAAATACCTATAGAGAGCAGTAAGACAGCAGTATTAAACCTGCACGAGTCAATACTTGGAGACTTCAAGAAGAAGAGAAGGAAGAGGAGAAAGGGGAAGAAGAAGTGGGGAGGGCAAAGAAATAACACAAGCCCCAATATGCCACACTATATAAAGGAAAGATATACTAGACCAAATACTCTTATTTATAAATATTACCTTCTCCGCAGAAGTCCCAAGCCCTATCCCTAGCAACTGCACAGCCTCTACATGGAGAACTCTATGTCTGCACACACAAACAGAAGATGTCCCTTGAAAGGCTTTCTAGCAACTCAAAATGCATTGTTAAAGCAAAAGACATGTACACAAACATTTGCACTCACATCCAGCTTTTTTTCAATTCAAACTTAATCTGATTGAAAGGCCTATTCATTAACTAAGACCAATTCTGGACTATTCAGCAGGTGAAGTAGGATTAGTGGCTCAGACGCTCAGAAATATTCAGAGGGAGTCTAAGCTTTAAAAAAAAACAAAGTATCTACTTGTTGGAGATTAATATTCATAACATGATCTATATTATATGTTCAGGCAAAAAATAACAGAATTAGTTGAATAGTTGCATTTTATGATGTTCTGTGGTCTTAAAACACATGCTTTTTTCCAGCTTAAGTAAGAGTTAAATAGTAGGGAGAGGGAGAAGTCCTAAATGAATTTTTCTAGGGTTCTATAAAGTTCAAATATTTTTTATAAGTTATAACTTAAAACCCAAAAAGACTTTTTGTCCCCGGGGAGACTTTTTTGTCTTCTCTATTTTCTCATTTAATTACCTAATATTTTAATAGACGTGGTCTTAAACTCAGGAAGTGAAACAAAATAGAAAAGATGTGTAAAGGCTCTTGAGGTATAAATGACCTCGGGCACAGATCAAAAAACATTAGAGCCATTATTATTATAGAAGAATAAAACAAGGGCTTCCTAATCAAATTAGTGAAGAAGAAATAAACTTTCCACTGCCAAACAGATCCAGTATTATGAAATAAACCCACTTTCTAATATGAGTATATCATGAGTCATGTCCAATTATGTAATTTCAAAATTCCACCATAAAGAAACAGAATATAAGCAGTGATCATTCAGAAAAAAATACAAAATTCAACAGAGAGGGACTTGTCCCTTCTTTTCATCAGAAGAGTTCAATATCCATTACATATTTAATGACACAAATATTTAATCAGGCCAAATGGCAAGTCTTTAAGGATTCAAACATTTTACCTTTTTAAAAATTTTTTATTAATCAATATTTTTTATTTTGGTATTGTGGGGTACAGTTAAGGGTTAGGTATACAAATATGCTTTGTCCAGGCACCCTTGTTGATAACAGGTGTCTCCCCATCCCCAGACAGATATTTACTACCGTTAACCCCATCTCCCTTCCCCCCTCCCCATAGTTTCCCACCACTGTCAGTCATTTTCTTATAGTATTACACTGGATGTTCAA
>NW_007257455.1:412199-423769 GCF_000164805.1 Carlito syrichta
CCCTGGACCAGATGGCTTTCCAGCAGAATTCTATAAGACATTTAAGGAGGAGCTGATACCCATCCTACTGAAAGTATTCTGGGTGATTGAGAAATCTCCAAATCATTTTATGAAGTTAATATCACATTGATACCCAAGCCAGGTAAAGACCCAACAAAGAAAGAGAACTACAGGCCAATATCCTTGATGAACATAGATGCCAAAATTCTCAAGATCCTAGCAAACCGAATTTAACAACACATTTCAAAAATCATCCATCATGACCAAGTAGTCTTCATCCCTGGGACGCAAGGCTGGTTCAACATTTGCAAGACAATAATGTAATTAAATACATCAACAGACGTCAGGATAAAAACCACATGATTATGTCATTAGATGCAGAAAAAGCTTTTGATAAAATCCAGCACCCCTTCCTGATAAAAACCCTCGAACATCTAGGCATACAGGGAACATACCTCAAAATAGTAAAAGCCATCTACAAGAAACCCACAGCTAGCATACTCCTAAACAGACAAAAATTGGAACCATTTCCCCTGAAAACTGGAATAAGACAAGGATGCCCACTCTCTCCCCTCCTGTTCAATATAGTATTGGAAGTCCTAGCTGGAGCAATCAGAAAAGAGAAGGCGATCAGGGGTATCCAAAGAGGAAAAGAGGAAGTCAAGTTATCCCCCTTTGCTGATGACATGATTGTGTACCTTGAAAACCCAAGAGAATCTGTCAAAAGCCTCCTTGCACTGATAAAGGATGTTGGCAAAGCCTCAGGGTATAAAATAAATGTGCAAAAGACAATTGCATTTCTTTACACCAATAATAAACAAACAGAAACCCAAAGAGATGTGAAAGACCTTTACAATGAAAACTACAAAACACTGCTCAAAGAAATCAAAGATCACACAAACAAGTGAAAAAATATCCCATACTCATGGGTTAGAAGAATCAACATTATAAAGATGTCCATTCTACCTAATTTAATACAGTACCCATCAAATTACCAGCAACATTCTTCTCAGAGCTAGAAAAAACAATACAGGAATTCATATGGAAACACAAATGACCAAGATAGCCTGAACAATCCTCAGCAAAAAACAAAACAAAGCAGGAGATATCACACTACCAGACTTCAAACTTTACTATAGAGCTACAAGGATCCAAACATTTTAAATTCACTTAGGCAAACCTTCCAGCTTCCAGATTCCTTGCCTGTAGAATAGATGTGGGCAAAATTCCATGGCATCTAAGCAGTCTGAGGTATTGCACAATTTCTTACTTAATAATTAATGTGTTTGAAATGTATCTAATGAGCACATAGTACATACCAACCTAGTGGTATGAAAGATATCACCACCAATATGGGGCTTTCTAAATAACAGGAAAAATTATTAAAGAAGTAATGATGATACAATGTGATAAGAAAAATAACTGGAAAAATACAGTATTTTCTAGAAGCAGGAGATAGAAGCAACTCGACCTGTCGTGAGCTGTGCAGATGTGGAAGGAAGGGGATACCACATGGTCATCTTAAAACTGACATGTGGTTCTGCCTTCGTCTCCCTTCCTCTCTTCAGTTTTCCCTCTGTTTTTCTTGTTTCCCTGTTTCTTAACTTATTCCAAATAGCTTTTTTTTCTTGTCTTAACCTGCCTAGTATGTGTTTCTTTACTAATTCCTGCAGTTAGAATCAACATAGGACTTGAGTAACCATCCCCTTTAGAGCTAAAACTCAATTTATCTTCATATTGTTTCCTGAGCCCACACAGACTTTGTGGTGTAAGCATTGAACTTGTAGTCAGAATACCCAGATTCAAATCTCGATTTTGTTGAGTAAGAAGAGTTGTATGGGTGAGGACCTATAGCCTCTCGGAGCCTCATCATCTTCATCTTCAGGATGAACCCAACTTACAGGAACATTGCATAGAAAAATGTATGTAAGATAGTGGTTAAAGGCAAAATGAGTCAAACAGAAGGAAATATCATCAAAGGAACAAACAGACCAAAACATGTTCAATTTGACTCCACTGAGAGGTGTTTTAGGAGACTTTGCTCTGAAATACATGAATAGTAAGACTGCAATTATACCATCTCCAAAATGAATGAAGTTGAAGAATTGAGACTGATGGGGCAATATTGTGCAAGAGTTTGTTTTGTTCTGAATGAATTTTGTTAGTGAAATGTGAGTGTTGGAACATGACTGACAGAGCTTGTAGAAATGTGTTCTTAAACATGGTAGAGCATATGGCCTCATCTTTCCATTTATGTGGCTTTTCTTCATGATAGAATGAAAGCTTCTTACCATGTGCACTGGAAGCAAGTTGACAGACATGTGACTATGCCCGGGAAGCTCTCTTAAGCACAGAACAGACTTATTTAATTGTTCAGAACACTCAGACATGGATTTACACTACTTAAAATTATCCATATTTTAACTTTTATTTAAGTTAAATACTACTGAGCATTCTACACTTTATTTTCCATCATCTACAATTACAGTGTCCTGAAAGAGTAACTCAAAGACAAAATTATATAATAAGAGCAAATTACCATGATTCTTTGCATTTACAAGAGATCTTCATGTATGACCTGGAATAATAAGTTACCCTTTTCTAATGGTATTTTCAGACAGTAGACCACCTTTTAGCAGAACATTTTGGAAGAGTATATTTTAAGCTATAATTATTTTTGTATATTATTAAAAAGCCTCATATACTTTGTTTTATTCTAAAATAATCTTAAATCTCTCATACTTTGGACAAGGCAATGCTCAATTCAAAGCATTTCAGAGAAACAATATCCACATGTCCTTTGGTTGTTCACTGATTCAGTCACTCTTTGAACAAATATTTATTGAGGAGCTGGTATGTGCCAGGTAACATTTCAATGGTTATTATATTTAATCTTCATGGTGACACTGTGAAGTACCTATTATCCTCCATTTTTAGAGTAAAGCTACTTGGACAGAGACAAACTAAGTAGAATTCTATTGAAAACATATATGGATTTTCTGTCATCCATTTCTTCGTAAAATCAGCCTGCTCATCTGAGCACAGCCGGACAATGCAACTCAAAACTCGATTTGAAGTCGGGCTCGGTGGCTCAGCCTGTAATCCCATGCCTTTGGGAGGCTGAGGTGAGTGAATTGCTTGAGCCCACGGGTTCGAGACCCGCCTGGGCAGGCGAGACCTCATCTCTACAATAAATCAAAAAATTAGCGGGCGTGGTAGCATGTGCCTGTAATTCCAGCTACTCAGAAGGCTGAGGCGGAAGGATCGCCGGAGCTCAGCAGGTCGAGGCTGCAGTGGCCGGGAGCGGGCCACTGCACTCCGATCTGGGTGACAGAGTGAGACTCCAACTCAAGAAAAAAAAAACTCGATTTGAGCAGTGTTTCAGTGACTCCTCCTTCACTGTGGAAAGGCACTTAGAGTCACTGCATCACGATGTGCAATTAGATTTCCTATTGTCCTGCCAATGCTGTTATAGAACCAAGGAAAAAGAAGTATCAGCTTACTACTGGCTAAAGAATTTGCCACCTAGTGGTAAGGTTTAGCAAAAAATGTTGGAGCCTATTGTCTATCAAGACAACTTAACTCTCTTTTAATTGTTATTTTTCTTAGCTCTAGATAGGAGCCCTGGCTTTGCTCAGCTGCCTCCAGTGATCAGGGCAAACACATTTTCACGATGATAAGCCACTGGGCAGAGTTTCTAAGGATGATCAAAAACTCCTCTTTGGCTCTTTTTCTTGAAGAAAGGGCAGAAGTGTACATACTTTTCAATCAAATGCCTTTTGTAAAAGGCATAACACTCTGTATGCAACAAACCAGGCAAGCATAAATGGCAGAGAGACATTGCAAACAGGAGGAGACTGAGTTAGGATTTGAGAACTTATAGATTCATTAATTATCTGCCCATTAATTTCTCTGGCTTTCAAAAGGAGTATTGGCAAATATTTTACTTCTTGGAACCCTACTATTTTAACTTTAATAAAATGAAATTTTCAATACTTCTCATTAAGTGACAAATGTAAGGTCTTTTGGAATTTCTAGAGGAACACTGTTTTCCTAGACACAGCAGTTTACCAAAAAACTCTGAAGTTGAAGTCTGAAGAAGTATGAGTCTTTAATTAAATGACCAAACAAGAAGGATATAATTTTTAAGTCTTATGTAGGTATGTATTTTTTTCTTTTTCTTTTCTTTTCTTTTTGCTACAATCAGATTATGCCACTGAAACATTCATAACATTGAGATTTGGGACCAGGGTGAGATTTTGTTTGGAAGTGGGAATGAATTGAGGCACTCATCCTCAGACAAAATGCACACAGTCAAGAGCTCCATGACTATCTGTGAGACAGATGGGAACTCTTGATGCATACCAGGCAACTGTTCTTTAGCAAAGAAAACAAAAACCCAGGTGCAGAATGTATTGGAACAGTGCAGATGGGCCTTCAAGGGTGTCCACTGTTTACAAGAAAAAGGAACAGAGCTCTCATCATCAAGTGACCACTCTTCCTGGGGATCCATTTCCCCCAGCTGGTCTCAAGCAGAATACCCTTCCAAAAGCCCAAGCACCAGCTGTCAATGACCTCTGCCCCTTCAAAGAGAGAGGCTGGGTGGCCGCTTTCACCCTGTCAATATGTGCTAATTACTTGAATGCTGAGAACCAGAGCTTATATACTGTAACGGTATTTCTTAGCCTGTCCACCCCCCACACAGCTTTCTCCTCTTGTCCTTAAATATTTTTAATATACAACCATTGACAATTGTTTTTATATAGATTGCTGGCATGTTTTCTATCCAGTATGTTATCTGCTTCCAGTTATGTCAAAGATATGCCATTTTGGGAATTGAAAGTCACCTGTAGGAAGAGAAATTTGGAAAAAGAGAAGGATCTTCTTGATATCTACCTTATGCCAGAAGCATGTCCATTGTTTACAGACATGGTTTCCTCTGATTATCATAATAAACCCTACAGAGAACATCATCATCTGACCTTTTGAGATGTAGCCTCAGCCTGGTCTTCCAACTATATCTCAGACTCCTCACTGACACAAATCTCTTCAACTGTCTCCTGGATTTCTGCTCTTCCTCATGCAATTAAGTCTTCTCAGACTAATCTGTCTTCCCTTTTATTCTCGCTCTTCTTACAGGGATAGCCTTCCATATTTCACAGATCAGCACACAGATCATCTCCTTCATGAAATCTTTTTCCTACCATTAATATATGTGAAACCCATTATAATTTCTATATTGAACTTTAACTCTTGCCACAGTTTATAAAGATGATATCAAACAATCTATGGTCACACTTAAAACCATCATCTAAATTCAATATATACCTATCTTCATGGGACACTGTATTATACTAGATATCATGTAAGGAAATTCAAAAAAGAGACAAAATTTCTGATCTCTTCTGAGTAATGTTGAAAGAGAAAGAGAGAAGGAAATGGAGTCAAATAAAATACCATACAGTAAGTATGGAGATTGTAATATGATATTGAATTTCCAAGTAAAAAGCCTTTTCATTCTGTTTTATCTAGAAGCATGAAGATCAAAGGTTTTCAGATATATATAGGGATGTCTGAGTTGAAGAAAAATATATATTTTATCCCTATAATTGGCAAAATTCTATTTAGTATCTCATTTTATACATAAGCAGAGAGATACTAATAGATGTCTAAGAACAGAATATCTGGGGGAAAAACATGATTTGTAGTTTTTGTTAATTTCTGTGCTGTAAATATTTTGACAACTCATGTTTCAATTTCAAGCTATTTAAGTGGCATTTCTCATCATGGAGTTAAAAAAAATATTTATCTCTATCTCTCACAAGCTGGAACAAGGTCACTCAAGCATACTACTCCAAAAGCCAATTGTTGTCTCTATTAAGAAGATGAAGAAAGCGAGAGCCAGCGAGATGTTATAACTAATGCAAAATCACTCAGAAGTCATACGCAAAAGAGAAGCTTTCAGTCTGATATGTAAAATTACAAATTCCACTCTCTTCTACTGGAGCACAATGAGTTGTGTCAACAAATTACTGAATTAAGGAAACTGAACACACACATCCCTCAATTCCCAACTGTATCTCCCACGAGTAGAGAAGCAGAACACAAAGGAATAGTCACCTACTAGACGGGCCCTCAATGAGAGCTTTCAACAGCTACAGATGGTAATGACTCTCAGAAACACCAGAAGAAAGAGGAGGAGGAATTATGCTTCTGCATTTTCATACGATCTTTGCTCTACTTACCCAATTCCCACACTTATATAGAAAGCTGCTCCATTGGCCCTTAACCCAACCACATGTTGAATTTCTCCTTATGGTTTGTATTTGTTCCTTCCTCTCTCCCTATGTTCTTGCTTCCATTCTGCATTACTTTTTTCCTTCTTCTTTCCTTTCCTTTCCTTTCCTTCTTCCTTCTTCCTGCAAATACTACTTTATTATTATTCTTTAGTTATCAAGGATCTGAAATAATACATGTATTGTTTCCCAATGTTACACATCAAAGATAGCTCATATTCAATTGTCAGGAAAGCAATTTTCTCAAATAGGATGTTAAAAATTGATCCCAGAGTGAGGACCTGCTAATGGAGTATATTATAAGGGTCAAGTGAGCCGGGCTCGGTGGCTCAGCCTGTAATCCCGCACCTTGGGAGGCTGAGGTGAGTCGATTGCCTGAGCCCAAGGGTTCGAGACCCGCCTGAGCAACTTGGCAAGACCTCATCTCCACAATAAGTCAAAAACTAGCCAGGCGTGGTAGCGCACGCCTGTAGTTCCAGCTACTTGGAAGGTTGAAGCGGAAGGTTCGCCAGAGCCCAGCAGGTCGAGGCTGCAGTGACCGGGAGCAACCACTGCACTCTAGTCTGGGTAACAGAGTGAGACTCCAACTCAAAAAAATAAATAAATAAATAAATAAATAAGGGTCAAGTGGATTTAACCGAGGATATAAAGCAGTCCCATTAAAAGATTGGAGTATAAAGTTAATTTATAGGATACCAAGCTGAATTTTGGTTCTTCTCAGTGTATACAAACTAAGGTTAAGGTACACATTTTTTTGCATAACTCTCTGATCCCAGTGTTTTAAGGGACAAAGTACACTTCCTCTTATTCCCGTAATAGACTTGCCCATACACCATTTCACACTAAAATTAATTTCTAACTTAGCCTTTATAATAAAAAGAACTAATTCTGTGACAGTTGACACTGCACATCAGGTGAAATATAAAACAACTCATGACAAAAAGAGCCCTTCCAGTTCATCAATTAGTCTTTTAAAAAGTCATACTCGAGTTACTTTGCAGCCCTTACATTTTCTGCCCAAGTTCTTCCTGAGAAAGGACTGGCCCCTCTCCTCCCCACCAGTACCCTCTTTGCATCCTCCATTTTTCAAGCCATTGTCAGCACACAGCAGTGCCCAAAGGTTCTCCTCTGGAAAGCAAAGCTGTTTAAAGTCACTGCCCAGAGTTCTTACAATGAACAGAATCCAACCTGCATGAGTCCTACACTTCTGAACCATGCTCATAATGTAGAACACACCGGGTAGCTATGACACATCTATCTAGAGAATCTTTTTAAAAAGAAGAAGTAGACAAGAAACAAGAAAAAGAGGAAGAAGAGATAAGAAACAGGAATGGAGAGCTGGCTCCAAGCACCCTCAGGACTCAGCTTCATCTTTACATGAGACAGGATCTGGGCCAGTTGATTCTTAGGGTCATTTTCGCTCAGATTCTATAACATAAATAAAAGCATCACCAGGTGGTAGTTTACTTTTTTTTAACAGCATATATAAGATTCAAGGGTTCAATAATAAAAGTATTTTAACTTCTGGGTCATTTGTCCTAAATAGAAAAAAAGTATGAAGTATGAGCATGTATGCTTTATAACTTTGCTTGGTCATCTTGGAAATTTCTGAAACAAGAAACATATGGAAAAGATCTCAGAAAAGGATGTTACATGTTTATGCAGCACAGAAGGGACCTGATATCTATGTGGCCTCCACTGTGGGTCAAATGTTTTAGAGAAATACCCAGATCAAAATCTCTTCAGTCTAAAATCCCAAAAATATAATTCTAGAAAAGATAATTTTAAAAAGTTTAATGTACATTTTTTAACATTTTAAATGAGGATTTATTTGAGAAACATATGAACATAACAGAACACTTCATAGTCCAAATTATACAGTAAGATAGATAGTAATATTATGCACAATTTTGCAAGCATAACCACTCAGGTATACTAAAGATAGCCACATAGGTATAATAGTTATAAGTGGATGAACTATATTCATAAAGAAATAGGTCACAAAGTAAAATGTTTAAATGCACATCACTATGGCTGGCTATTTTGTGTGCACCCAGCTTTATAACTGCTATCACCTGAAATACCTCAACAGATTAAAAATCACAGCGGTCACCACTGCATACACAGTCACTCAAAGAACTGAGATCTCAAGAAATGTTATCTTTCACATAGTCAGATGCACAAAAAGGATACTCTTCATTTATTGAGGAAGTTTCAACGTTTTTACACTGAGAACAAGGAAAGTCAATTGTGTAACTCTTAGACCAAAACTGAAAGCATGAGGACACAGTGTGGTAGGGTGTGCTGGTATAAGTCCTGGAGTCCAAAGGCCAGCAAGTCTGGAGCTCTGATGTTCAAGGCACCAGAAGAAGGTCTGTCCCATCTCTCAGAGAGAGACCAACTCACCTTCTAAATTTGTCCCCTCTAGGCCCCTGCAAATTGGATGGCACCCACCAACATTGGGACAGACTTTCCCCATGTGAGTCATCGAATTCACAGACTAATCCCTGGAAACACCTTCAAAGAGCAACCCAAAATAATGCCTTGCCAGGTTTCTAAGCCTTCCTTAATCCAGTCAAGCTGACACCTAAAATTAACTCCACAAGTCCAATCCGTGTCAACCTGGCACCCATATGCACCTCTTTAAACAATGATTAATTTCCAATTAAAGACGGTGACAAGGTAATTGTTCACCTAACATGATGCAACTATCCTGTGATTGTGATTTTTGAGATTTTAGATATCAGATTTTTAGATTTTAGGAATTTTGATCTTTCAGGGTTTCAACATTCAGTATTATGTTGCTCAAGATGGTGTCTTTTGGGATTATGGTCAAAAGCTCTTTCAAACCCTGATATTTCTGATTGCAAGCTAATTTTCTTCAAAATCTCAGTGTACAGCATGGTCCAAAGAGTATCTGCTTCAGAATCAGTGGAGTACCTGCTGGTAATATTGGTTTCTGGACCCTAAGCCAGGTTTCTCAAATCAGTATCTGTGTGGGTATGTTATGGGAAGAAGGAAGAGTAAAATTCTAGATTTTTTAAAACAAGCTTCTCAAGTGAGTGTTTTACACATTCAAATCTGAGAACCCTATATTGCCTTTCTAAGAAAAACTCGCAAGAATCACAAAAGCATATAGAGAGAATTATACCAAGAAACAGATTCCAAGAGCATGGTAATACCCAGGGTGGATGGCCAGTCTATTCTCTCCCAGCACATGAGAAACTAAACTCCTCTCAGAAGGGGCCTGGAGAGAAAACCAACCAGGAGCAAGTGCAAAGGGGGTTGGACTAACACCACAAGGGGTTTAAATCTGACAAGGGACCCAGTTTGCACAGTGCCCTCTACGTTGGCCAGTTCCAAGTCTGCACTGATAACTTCCTGCTCTCAGTCTCCCCTGGCCTACCACAATCTCCCTTCCACCCACTCTTAATCAGTCACAGGGTACAATAACATCAACTAGGTTGTGGTTCTTGTTTGTAGCTTCTAAAGAAACAGCTTAGAGAACACAGTTAGGGCGGGCCCATTTCCTGATCACCTCCATTCATTGCACGCCTGCAGATGATTTCTTCAACAAGGAAGAGTTTCGTAGCAAGCATAAGTGGCTAGCATATGCATCATGCCCCAGATACTGCTCTAAGAACCTGGCATGCGTTATCTCAACTAATCTTCACATAGCCCTCTGAAGAAAATATTGTTCATTGCCCTCACTATACAGACAGAGCTTAGGCATCAAGAAGTCAATTTCTAAGATTCAAACAGCTACAAGCAGCAGAGCCAGATTTGAACACACAGAACTCAACCCTGTTCCAGGCTCTTATCTCCTCTGCTGTGTTGAATCTAAGAATATTTTATGTACTTGTTTTTACTCATTTTATTCTTTGATGATTACAAACATATCTCTACATTCAGGTGGCATTTTTTTTTAAAGATTGCAAATCTAGCAATTAAAGGTACAGCTAACTCAGCTTTACATTATTCACACAAATGGAAAAATGACCTGAAAAAAACTAAATTACTTTGACAATACCCACTTGTCCCATCTCCATAAGCCTAGTGTCCACCCTCATTCAGCAATTATTTTTAAATTACATGATGCAAATTCTAAACACAAATGCCACTGGGAATATTAAATCACCTAGGCAAAATAGTGGGATATAAATACATCATTTCTCTCCTCTGGTTACTTCACCCCTCCTGATGCTTGTCTGGGTTTCTTCACTCATAAATTATTTCAGAATCACCAGAATTTATATTTCAACTTCCTGTTTTACAATGCTACCTTTCCCATATTCCTGCTGATGCTGACGATCACTTCTAAGAAAGCTAAAGTAACTTAGACAGTTTTGTATTGTTCCACTGTTTGTATTCATTTTTAAATTAACAAATGAAAACTGCATATAATTATGGTATACAACATGATGCTTAACCAATTTGTATTTTAAATTTTATTTTTCAAATATTATTTTGAAGATACACAGCATGGGAGGTGAAGATCTGCAGGAATCACAAGCCAGCTGCAAACTTGGGTTTCACTGTGTTTCTCCTCTTGGCATGAAGTTCTGACTTGTGCAAAAGCCTGCAATGTCTGCACTGTGTATTACCAGTATTGATGCTGGGTCTCTGTCAGATAGAGACAGAATGATATGAATTTTCTAAGTAAGTGATTTGGGAACGTGTAACGTCTATTGGAGTTTGAAACTGGACAATGTTTCTTCTTGAAATATTTGCCTTATTTTTATAAGCAAATTAAAGGTGAAAGAATTTCTCTCCCCATCCCCAACCCTTTCCCATTGCTTTGATTGTGTGTTTGGTTGGTAAATAGCTACCCAATCGACAATATTTCACTTCAAGAAAAATCCCAGCAACTTATCCCAACTGAGCAGTCAAAATATACTATAATGTTCCGTCAAGTCTAAATTAAAGTTAATTATAAATAGTACAAAGACCATTTAACACTTCCTTTTTTACCTGGAACTCAAGCATTTAGTCAAGTCATGCAATACCAGAAGATCAAATATTACAACCAAATCAAAAAAACAGACTACATGGTTCGGTTGAAGGAGAATGACTAGTTAGATGTCAACAGCCCTTGAAAAAGATTATCCAATAGTCTTTTATTCTAGAGGAGTGTCTTAGTATGTTCAGGCTGTTATAACAAAATACTTTTGACTAGGTAGTTTTATTTTTATTTTTATTTATTTTTATTTTTTATTTTTTGAGTTGGAGTCTCACTCTGCGCCCAGACTGGAGTGCAGTGGCCGCTCCCGGCCA
>NW_007257455.1:423884-435672 GCF_000164805.1 Carlito syrichta
GAGGTGAGTGGATTGCCTGAGCCCCCGGGTTCGAGACCCGCCTGGGCAACTTGGTGAGACCTCATCTCTACACTAAATCAAAAATTAGCCGGGTGTGGTAGCGCACACCTGTAGTTCCAGCTACTTGGAAGGCTGAGGCGGAAGGATTGCTGGAGCCCAGAAGGTAGAGGCTGCAGTGGCCCAGAGCAGCCAGTGCACTCCAGTCTGGGTGACAGAGTGAGATTCAAACTCAAAAAAAAAAGGCTGAGGTGGAAGTATTACCTGAGCCCAGCAGATTGAGACTGCAATAGCCATGAGCATGCCACTGCACTCTAACCTGGATGACAGAGTGAGATTCAAACTCAAAAAAAAAAAAATACTATCATAGTGGGGATTAAGTTTCAAAGTGTGAATTTTGGAGGGACACAAATATTCAGACCACAGCAAGGAGATCTATCAAATATGCCTCTTATATATAAGTTCAATGGTTAACACCTTGAAGGGCATGTATACTACACCTTCCAAGATTTCCCAGGATAATTCTGATTCTAAGCATCCTTCCCTGTTCATACCATGAGATTATTGCTTGGCTCCCATGTGTTATACAAAGTACACAGCTGTTTGTCATTATGTGTCCAAAGTTTTTCTTTAGAAAATATGGTCAGAATAGACTTTTAATTCATCTACCATCAATGAACTTTCTGAGGGTGGCTTTTCAAAATGTATCTAATAAAACTTGGACTTGAAGTAGTTAATTTTGAGAATTCATGTCTCTAAAACCAGATTGTTTCAATGTCATTACCAATGTGTGACCTAGGAAATGTAATTTAACCCCACTAAGCTTTAGTTTCCTTGTCTGCAAAATAAATAATAATAGTACCTACTCTACTGGGTTGCTAACATAAGTAAATAAGATAATGAATATTATTTTTTTTGAGTTGGAGTCTCATTCTGTTGTCCAGGCTGGAGAGCAGTGGCACGCTCGTGGCTACCACAGCCTCGACCTGTTGGGTTCAGGTGATCCTTCTGGTTTAGTCTTCCAAGTAGCTGGAAATACAGGCAAGCACCACCATGCCCAGATAATTTTTTTTTTAATAGCAGAGATGAGATTTCACCAAGTTTCCCAGGCTGGTCTCAAACCCGTGGATTCAGGTAATCCTCTCACCTCAGCCTCCCAAAGTGCTGGGGATTATAGGTGTGAGTCACTGCGTCCAGCCAATAATGAATATTCTTAGAATAGTTCTTAGCACATGCTAAGTTTTGAATAAAAATCATCTCATTATTTTACCTAAACTATTAATCAATTTAGTCAATCATTGGATGAGGCCTGGTTGCCATTTTTCCTTTAAAAGTGGCTCTGTACAATAACAAGAATATTTAATTTATATTATAACTATAGATTTGTTGATCCAGTTTAACTTCATCTGAAAAATTCTTTTCCCATTTCCCTTAATTTATGATATATAACCACTGTATCATATCATAAGTACCTTTACAATGTGAGAAAATATTTTGGTCAATATCTCAGGTAGTGTCATATTTTATTACTTGAATTGTTCACTAAAGACAAACCTTAAGAATAGTGACACCACATCTTTATCAGGATCCTTGTCTGCATATATATTCAGATGAATGGAACTATTTTTCACCCTAGAACCACCTTATTTCAAGTATCACATCAAATACATATTCGTCTGCCATCAACATTTTTTTTGGTCTATTATTAAGCATCGATACCTTATCTCAAAAATTAGAAATCTCATTTTTGATGCCTAATAAAAGATTGAAGAATGAAACATCTTGTGACTTTTTTTTACTTGGGATAGGAAATGCTTATACATGACTCCTTCTTTTTCCCTGTTAGTTAACCAAAGTAGAAGAAACAATATGGAAAAATATACAAGCAGGAAAATCTGAGACCAAAAAACAAGAATCTATTTGTTACAAAGGCTCTAACTGATTCTTGTAGAAAACCGGTTCTCACAGGTTCACTCTAGGAAAGAGAGATGAGATGACATAACACATGAGAATCAACTGTATAATGCTGACGTAAAATAAGTGCATTAATAGGGGGAGGAAAAGAAAGATGAAGACACCTTCAGAACAACTTGAAACCATACATCAACCACAAGACAGCCTTGACATGCAATCTGCACTAAGCCTCACTTATAGTTGGAGTTCAAAAAATGTTAGCTGGATGAGTGGATGAATCAGCTTGATCCTGTACTATAAGAGGATAGAAAATGCAGAATAATATGTGTGTGTGTGTGTGTGTGTGTGTGTGTGTGTGTGTGTGTGTGTACGACTGGCAAATAACAATTAATTAATCTCTTTGAACCTTAGTTTCTTCTATAGGACAATGGATATAACAATATTATAATTTAATAATCCTTCATGCTCGAAAGGATTATTGTGACTTGCAAACAAGAGTACTCTGAAATTTACAAACAATACACAAAATTAAGTTATTTTTTGTTTACTTCCTTTAAAAAAGTGAAAAGCTATTGGTATGTTTTCACTGACATTTCCCTCTCAATTATCTATACATATCTAGTGCAGAAATGAGGGTAAGAATAGGATGGAAAAGCATCGGTTCACAGCACTGGAGAGTCCTCATGTTTCTCTGTGGTGCTTCTGAGGAACCATCTGTAGAAGGTGTGAAATGAGAGAAAGAAGTCATCACTGTTTCTTTCTGTAAGTCAAGCACTGGACAGTTTGTATGAAACAAGATGCGGTGAGTTCCTGAGGGAGAAGGTGAGAGATATCAGTTAACAATCATAAGAACAGTCATCACAATTTCAAGTGTGAAAAGTACAAGTGGTTGATGATTTTAAGCTTCACTTGCACTCACCGTGGGCAACAGTGAAGAAAGCAGCTCCTGCAGCAAACACAGGGTGTTGGACCAGAGGCTGGAGACAGAACAGAAAGGGGAAGCAGAGTTTCCTATGTTAAATATTAATTACATGTGGGTGGTATTTTTGAAAACATAGCCAAGAGTTGCTATTGAAATGCAAATGTGTGTTTATTGCCATGAGGGAGATGTTGTAAAAAAAAAAAAAGACAATTTCCCAGAGCTGGAAATTGCCCCCTGGGCCAAGGGCAGATGTTGAGCAAGAGCACAAACATGTGGGGAGGACAGGAAGAAGGGAGCAGGGACAAGGAAAAAAAGAACGAGAAAGAAGAGAAAAGGCCAGCATGGACATCCCAGGAGAGCTGATTAAAAAGTCACAGCTGAGCCCAGTCTTTGTCACAAACCAAGAAAGAATTCTCAGGATTTAATGGGTAGAGAGATCATCTAGTGAGGACTAAAAGAATCTTCTCAACAGAGGCAAAAAGGGAGGATGGGGAGGGAGGGAAGCAAAATCATGTAAAATGACACGTCACCTGTGGAGTAAGGACCAGATATCCCCTGTCCTTGTTGGACTGGAAATAAAGCAGCCTTGGAGAATCCTAGTAGAATATCTCTAAGAAGCAAAAGAGAAGGGAAAAGGTGGGGTTGAACTGATAGTTACTGAAAAGCTCTCCCACTAACCTTTCTACCAACTGAATGGTGGTCGAAGACAAAATTGAAGACTTACTAGTGATGGAAGGAATGAGAAAAAGCCAAAGAATCCCACTCCCACTGTTTTATCACATCCACCCTGTAGGACATGGTGGAATATGAGTAGAAATAACAGCTAGATATGCTTATAGACTTGAACACAGTCATCAACAAGGACCCACTGGGCTTCTGGACAATCTAATCTATAAAGGCAGAATTGTTAAGGAAATGTGAATATGAACAGGCTGGATGGAATGCAGAGCTAGAACTAAGTTCATAGCTTCATATCTCCAAGAGACACCTTAGTATGTGACTTCATGGTATCAGAACTATGTATTTCATTTAGAGATTCAATACAAGTCAAATGTATTTAAAATGTTTCCTTCATTGATTCGTTCAGTCAAAAATGATGTGTAAGTGCTTACTAACGAGCCACATGCAATTCTGGGTCCTGAGGATAAAGCAATGAGCCAAGGACATAGGGCATCAGCTTTATGGCCAAGTCATAGAAAAGTAAGAGTGTTCATGAGTCTCCCTGGAAGTTCATTCCCCGAATTGCACAGGTCTTTGATTTTTAATGAGATGGAGAATGAGAAACCATTAAATTTAAATGTGTTAATGTGTTTTTCTCGCAGGAAAGGGAGAATCCATTTATACTGCAGAAAAAAAATGCTCTAGCTATGTGAAAAACGAATGGTAGGGCACATCAAGAATCTTAAAGGTTGAAAGCCTATTTCTTGAGGTTGCTGCAGTAACGTAGTTATGAAGACCCAAAGAGATGGAAATGAGAGTGGTATCAAAGAGAATATACAAATATATTTTAAATTTTTATTTTAAAATTGTGGGGTACAATTCAGGGTTAGGTATACAAATATTCATTGTGCAGTTACCCTTATTGATGAGGTGTTCCCCCTCTTCCCCAGGCAGATATAGACTACTGTCAATCCCACCTCCCCACCACCCCACCACAGTTTCCCGCTTGTCAATCCTTTTCTTATAGTATTACAGTAGCTGTTCAAGGTCCACTTATGAGTGAGAACACATGATACTCAGCTCTTTTTTTTCTGTAAGAGATCACTCAGTATTATAAACTATAATTCCATCCAGGTTGCTGTGAAAGTTCATGATTTTGTCCTTCTTTATGGTTGCATAATATTCCATTGTGTATATGTACCACATTTTTTTTTTTATCCAATCCTCTTTTGATGGGCAGCACAGTTGGTTCCATGTTCTTGCTATTGTGAACAATGCTGCGATAAACATATGTGTGCAGGTATCTTTTTTATAGAGTGATTTGAGTTCTTCCAGGTATATTCCCAGTAGGGGGATTGCAGAGTCATATGGAAGGTCAATTTTTAGAACTTTTAGGAATCGCCACACTGATTTCCACAGAGACTGTACTAGTTTATACTCCCACCAACAGCGTAGAAATGTTCCCTTTTCACCACATCCTCTCCAGCATCTGTTTTGTTGTTTTTTGTTTTTTGGGGGTTTTTTTTGAGTTATTGATGATGGCCATTCTGATTGGAGTTAGGTGGTATCTCAGTGAAGTTTTAATTTGCATCGAGGAGAATATTTTTTTAAAAGGATCAGCTCTTAGAATTGACAAAATTGGGAACAGTTAGAGACCAAGGATAAAAGAGAAAGGAAGGAACGTGAAATAATGAGAAGTTTTGACTTAAGAATGTTCACATAATAGAGACTAATTTTCTAATACAAATGACCTAAAGCATTCTAAGAGTCATAGAAAACTAAGTCACTAAGTTCATTAAGGTTTCCTCAAACCGGTGATAACTGATAAGACATGTCAGAATGCTCACAGCCATGTTGCTTATCTTACATTAATCAGTAAGATCCTCAATGTTAGCATACACTGCATTAGAGCTAACAGTTTGTTTTACAATTGGTGGAGATACCCTTCATCACTCCAAGAAAAGATAAGTGTTGGAGGAAGAAAAACACATTTGAGAATGACCCCATTTTTTCTTAAGGACATGCACTCACTTCCTTTCACAGACCAGAAGATCTTCTTGTCTAAAGATCACAAGTTTAAGATTAGACGGTAAAGAATAAGAATAAAGTGAAAAGGACATTAGATCAGAAAGAATTTCTCCCCTCCCCCAACCCTGCTCTGTCATTTTCTAACTATGGGACCTGGATAAGAAAAGTATCATGCTATAGTTAAACACACACTAAACTGAGAACTTGGGTGACATTTATTCATTCAACAAGCTTTCTTTGAACATCCTCTTTGTGCTAGGAACTCTCTGGAGAAGACCGAGAAGATAACACAGGGTAATAATAGTGAAATACGAGACAATGCAGCATTTTAACGGTGCAAACAGGGAAAATAGGAAAGCTCCTCTTGGCTATGGAAACTTCATGAAGTAAGTAAAAATCTGAGAAATCTCAAGGGTTGAGCAGGAGTTTGCCACATGTGCCCCTGTAGGAAAAACTGACAAGTTGTTAGCACACTAAAACCCACTGAACTGGCTTTTAAATGTTGCATTTTGACACCAATCCTGTAAATCTTAAACTCAAACGTATTTCTTTCCAGAAAATAATACATATTCTTTCCAGAAGAGGTTAAGAGAGTTGAGGATAGTAGAAATTATCCTTAGGGAAAAATTAAGAAATTTTATGAATGCATAAAATAGTTGAGAAAGATTTACATTCCCACATTGATATCTGAGTAATATGGACATTTTAAAAATGTTTTATGATAGTGGCCTATCAATTTGATATTTTAACAAAGTACAGTTTTTACAGGATTTTTTCAATGTTTCATTCTTGTTTATTCCACTGAAAAAGGCTGAATAATCTTAATTTTTTTAAATGTACAATTAAAGAATTCTAGTACTTATTTATCAATGTTTCATTTTTTATGATTAGGAGAATTGGAGCAATAATAGCTTGTCTATTTAAATGGCAGTTAATTGATTCTAGTTCATAATTTCATTATCTTCAGGTGAGGATGCACAGTACATGTAATAGGAAATGGGTTTTACTGTATGTTCTTCAACTATAACATTCAAAAAAATATTTTCTATACTTTCTTTGAGACATAGGTTATAACGCCATTTTAAAGGTGCCTTTTAGAAATGACATATTTGAACAACATAGTAAGATTTGTACTAAATGGTCTCTAAATTAGAAGGATTCAATAGTCTTGAAAGAGAAAAAAATCTAACTACAACTTACCGACTTTCTGCTTTGTGTGAAGTATATTATATTATTTTGTTTAATCCATTTAATGCTCTTACAAAATGGAGTCAATTTTTATTATTCACAGTAGTTGTGTTCTATAAAGTCACCATGAACACTGAATTAGCAAATACTAAATCATTCCTGGGGGGAAGCATGAGATTAGGTTCCTGAAGCCTCTAGTCACAAAAATTTCCTCAGTCAATCAATATATAACCTTGTTTTGTGTGTGATTTTGTTTAAAGACATACCTAGTATATATTGTTCATTCAATAACACTGAATTTGTGGCCAACAGCACTCTAACTAATGCCTAGATCAAGCTTATGCAACATACATAGTTTCTCCATAAGGCACAGCACAGCTTTCTTTTGCTTGAAAACACTGGGCAGCATCTCAGCACAGTGCTTGGGGGACATTTTAAACAGCAAAATCATCAACAAAATATTCAAAAAATATGAAAAACATGGCAGTTAGTGGACTATGAAAAGGACAGCTGTTTACCGTATGAGAGCCGGAACAGGCAGACAGCAAGTCACCTCATTCAGCCTCCACTGGGAACATACACACTGGGCGCTCACACCTTCCACCCCTGGGGCATATCCAGGAATTACTGCAAAAGTGCCCCAGCATTGATTTAGGGTATGCAAATAAATTTGAGCAAGTGGGTGAATTTGTAAACATGAAATCTTTGAAGAATGAAAATTGTGACTGTAGTTATCATTAGTAATATTTAATAGAGAAATAGAGATTCAGACAGTTTACATAATTTGCCCAAGGACATCCAGCTAGGAAGTCCCTGGCTCAATAATTATTCAAACTTAGCCTCAACTAAGGACTTTGACCTTCACTTATTTTTCCAAATAGCATGTTAGGGTTAGGAACAGAGGATCTGGAACCTGGATGTCTGGATTCAGTATTAATTGTACCATTTGCCAGTTGTCTGACCTTGGAATACAAGTTAACCCCTGCAAGTCTGATTAGTTCACTGGTAAAATGGGAATAATAACAATCATTACATAACAGGGAGATTATGAGATTAAATAAATAATGCTTGTAAAGTGAATAAAACAGTTCTTCCAAGATTATAGGAGATTAGGTGTATTCAGGGTTGTATGGCTACAGAGAGCACAGTTCTGTAGTTATCATTACTAATATTTAATAGAGAAATAGAGATTCAGACAGTCTATTCAGTCTGAATAGAGATTCAGACAGTTTACATGAAAGCGCTTAGTAAATGGTAACTAATTAAAGCCTCTATTATCCTTCCTACAGACACAGAATGTTGAGTGCCAACTGAATCAAACACTGAACCAGGAAAATGGAATTTTATGTACTCCTTCCAACAACCTAACGAAAAGTGTGAAGACATATTTCATAGAGTAGGGAGAGTAGGAAGCAATTGATCAAAGAATACAAGTTTCATGATCAACAGAGTGAAGAGACAAGCTTTGAATGGGAGAAGATGTTTGCAAACTTCTCATCCAACAAGGGATTAATAAGCAGACTATACAAGGAACTTAACAGCAAGAAAGCAAAGAATCAGATTAAGAAATGGGCAAAGACTATATAGACATGTCTCTAAAGAAGGCATACAATTGGCCAAAATAAAATGAACAATCCTCAATGCCACTAATCATCAGGGAAATGCAAATCAAAACTGCAAGGAGATATCATCTCACCCCAGAGAGAGCGGTTGTTATCCAAAATACAAAGGATAAAAGCTGGTGAGGAGCCGGGCTCGGTGGCTCAGCCTGTAATCCCGTGCCTTTGGGAGGCTGAGGTGAGTGGATTGCCTGAGCCCACGGGTTCGAGACCCGCCTGGGCAGCGAGACCTCATCTCTACAATAAATCAAAAAATCAGCTGGGCGTGGTAGCGCATGCCTGTAATTCCGGCTACTCGGAAGGCTGAGGCGGAAGGATCGCAGGAGCCCAGCAGGTCGAGGCTGCGGTGGCTGGGAGCGGCCACTGCACTCCAGTCTGGGCGACAGAGTGAGACTCCAACTCAAAAAAAAAAAAGGCTGGTGAGGATACAGAGATGGGGAACTCTTATAAACTGTTGGTGGAAATTTAAATTCATTAGTATGGCTATTATAGAAAACAGTGTGAAGGTTTCTACCATGTGACCCAGCAATGTCACTGTGGATACTTATACAAAACAGTTTTTTAAAATCAACATATCAAAGAGATACCTGTACCTTCATGTTTATTGCAGCGCTGTTCACACACAACAGTGACAATACGGATGTCTATCAACAGACAAATGAATAAAGAAAATGTAGTATATATACACAATGGAATTCTATTCAGTCGTAATAAAGAATGAAATTCTGTCATTCGAGGTAACATGGACAACCCTGGAGGCTGTTATGTTAAGCAATACATCAGGCTCAGAAATATAAATACTGCACATTCCCATTCATAAGTAGTGAATAGAATTGTGAGTATTAGAGGCTGGGAAGGGTAGTGGCAGGGGAAGGATAGGGAGAGATTGGCTGATTGAAAGTTCCAGCTAGAAGGGAGGAATGAATTCTGGGGTTCACCATAGCAAGAATATCATAAATGTCATTTATTACATATTTTCAAAAAACTCGAAAAAGATATTTTTCATCTTTATCGAGTGTTCACGACACAAAAAAGTAACAAATCTTTGTGGTAATGAATATGCTAATTACCCTGCTTTGATAATTCTTGTTGTAGACACATATTGAAACATCACTCTGTGCCCCATAAATATGGGTAGTTACTACATCGCAACTAAAAATAAAAGGAAATATTGTTAAAAGAGTATATTTTTGTCTAAAATGCTCTCATTTTTAAAAGGGCGGAAGGAGGAAAGAACATTGTATAAGGCGGTGGCTCCACAGCTGTATCCTTATCTTCCAATATACCAAGATGTGTACATCACATATGTATAGCTTTTTTGTTTTTCAACCAAGCGTCAATTAAAAGAAAATAATGTGTTGCTAGATTGGAAATTGTAGTACCTTCTTATTTATTGTAGACTATTTCAAATCAAAAGAAAATCATCTTGGGCCCATTCTATCTTTAACTTTCCTTCAAAAAGAATCAGTGCATTATGTTTCATATTTATTAATGTGAACATTTGCTTTGTAAGAACACAATGTAAGTATTTAACAAATTGGGAAATGAAGCTATTGAAAAAGTTAAAAAATAAGCACACATTTTATAGATAAGTAAACTGAGGTTCACTGAGTTCCCTAAATTCCCTAAGCCGTTAAAAAAAAAACAAAACAAGATTTAAATTCAATTATTTGACTCCAGCAAAGTGTGTTCTTTTTTTTTCGGTGTTTTCTCCTCTCTCTCTCTCTCTCTCTCTCTCTCTCTCTCTCTATTTTATTTTAAGAATGTGGGATACAAGCCAGGTTTAGGTACATAAGTGGTCTATGTACAGGTAAAGTTTGGGCCTCCCACTGGTACTCACTTCCCGTAGTTTAGGATCAGGTTCCTTAGTGATGCTGTGTGCACCATCCCCCCACCACCCCCAGCAGTGTCCTGCTACTACTGCCTATTGCTCTCTTGTAGTACTGTGATAAATGTTCAGCATCCACTTATGAGTGATAACATGTGGTACTCAGTTTTTTGTTTCTGTGATCGATCACTGAGTATGATAGACTGTAAATCCATCCCAAGTGTGTTCTTAACTATTCATCAGCCTTCAACCCCAGCTGCCACTTTGGGTCATCCCTTCAGGACCTGTGTTTGAAAGATAATTGCTTAACAATGATTGCATACACCATAGCATAAAATGCAACCCTCCTTTTTTTTTTTCTTGTGGCTTTATGTATAATTTCAGATGAATCAGAATCCTCTATTTGAAAACATAACAGTTTCAGCACTTTAAAGTATTATTTACAATTTTATGTCAAATTTATAAATAATGTTTCTCTTTTTGTTTTGTGTCCTAAAGAGCACACTGTCAATATCCATATTTTTTAAAATTTCTTTTTGAAATATCTTATTTCCATTGCTTCCTCATAATTGAAGTACTACAGTCATCAACATTTTCAAGAAATATTAAAGAAAATTGTGATGGTTAATTTTATGTGTCAATATGGCTAGGCTACAGTGCCCAATTATTTTATCAAACACTACTCTAGATGTTTCTGTGGAGGCATTTGTGTGTGTGATCAACATTTACAATCAGTTGACTTTAAGTAGAGCAGACTATCCTCCAAAGCATGGGTAGACCTTATCCAATCGGTTGAAGATCTTAATAGCAAAGAATGTTTCCTGAACAAGAAGAAATTCTGTCTGAAGACTGCAACAGAGACATGCCTCCTGGAATTCCATCCTACCAACCTGCCCTACAGATCTCAAACATGCCAGCCCCCACAGTTGCATGAGCCAAATCCTTAAATAAATCTGATAGATGACAGATAAATAGGGAGATATATAAACAGATGGTAGATAGTTGACAGATGGATAGATAGGTGATAGATTGATTAATGACACATATATGGATGATAGATCAATAGATAGATGATTGATAGATGATAAATAGTTGATAGATAGATGATTGATAGAGAGATAGATGAATAGATGATAGGTAGATAGATAGCTGATAGATGTATGAAAGATAGATAGATAGATAGATAAAGATAGATAGATGGTAGATAGATATAGATAGAAGATAGATCTAAAGAGAACTTTGTATCTCTATCCCTCTGTGTGTATGTGTATGTGTCCCATTGGTTCTGTTTCTGTGGAAAATTCTGACAAACACAGTGACCAGCTTTCTGGTTTGCCAGGGAGAGAGGAGTTGTGTGAGATGTGGACATTTCAGTGATAAGAACAGGAGAGTCCTCAACAAGCCAGGACAAGTTGGCCATATTACCTTAAAGTGTCACTTTTCTGAAGTCAATTGCCTGGTGAAAAAGAATGTATGTATGCATATCTTTTTAGGATTCTTCCAATTATTTCTGGAACAAGTTATCAAGCCAATCACAAGTCAAGCAATATTAACTTAGCCCTGCATTATGGTGTGTGTGTGTGTGTGTGTGTGTGTGTGTGTGTGTGTGTGTGTGTGTGTGCAAGTGCATGT
>NW_007257455.1:435692-450098 GCF_000164805.1 Carlito syrichta
GCAAGCTAGGCAGTTCCAGAATCTTCACCACATCCCAAAGCGGAATCCCTATGTCCATTAAGCAATTACTCTCTGCAGCTTCTGGCATTAATCTGCTTTCTGTCTCCATGAATTTGCCTATTCTGGATTATTCATGTAAATGAAATCATATGATATGTGGCCTTTGAATTCAAGGAGAAACTGTACACAAATCTTCTAAGCAGTTCTATTTATAATAGCCTAAAGATGGAAACAATTCAAATGTCCATCAACATTTGGGTGTTGAAGAATAAATAGACGAAATGTAGTTTGTCCATACAAGGAATTATATTTGACAATAACAAGGAATAAGCCCTGATATATGCTACAACATGAAGGAACATTAAAAACATCATGCTTAGTGTACTACCTTTTATAAATAAATACACAAAACAATAACTAAAACGATAAAAATTTAAATTTTAAAAAATTTTCATTTTGGACCACAAGGTAAATTTTACAGAAGCTCTCTCCTAATCACGTGGCTTACCTATCATTACAGTACTCTCTATGTGCTAATCTTTGCAGAAGCACTTAACAACCTTCTTTCACATCCAAAGAAGCATTCAAATTTAAGAGAATGACTTTATTAATTTTATCTTCCAAATATCCAAATAATACTATATACAAATATGCACACGTGTGTGTGTTGTACATACAGAAACTAAGGTGTAGGGAGATTCAGTAAATTATCCAAAGATCACAACTGAATAGGGGTAAAGCCAGGGCTCTGCTCACGCTTAGGTTCGTTCTCTTTATATATAATATGTACGAAACCAATAACACTCATTTTTTATAAAGCAACAAAGAGGGGTTCAATTCAATACTTGAGTCTCAACAGAAGGATAAATATAATCAGGTGGGCTCAGTCAAGGAGGTCATGGTGTTCAGCCTGTAGTGTATATCCGATGACGCATCACATAGAATTAAAAAATTGCCTGAAGAAATGGAATTTTGAGCAAAACTTTGGAGACTCAAGGAACACAGGTTAGGAGACAGAGTGAGGAAAGAGGTTTCAGGGTTTAAATCATTTACTCATGCATTGAATACCTATTTATCAAACACCTACTATGTACCAGATGCTTTTCATAGTACTGAGGCTGTGACTGTCCTCAGGATTTTGGAGTTAACAGTAGGGGCAGGAAGTCCACTGGCAGCAGAGTAGAGGCACAGAGTTTCAAGAAAAATGAAAACGGAAATAAAGCTGATGGAGTAAATTGGTAGAAGCCCTGGGATTCTGGACTGAGGAGTTCAAATGTTAAATGTATCAGATCTGAGAGAGTCACTATGGATTCCTGAATGAGTGTGGAGTGATGGGCTTGGCTACTCGAGTCCTGTTTCAACATGTGGAAAGAGACAGGATATACACAAGCAACAGTTCTAGACCAACATGAATACGAGCATGTTCTGTCCTTGAAGAGCAGGATAACAGTAATTCCTAGGGAAATGAAAAGAAAGGCTTTCTACTTGTTCACAGGATTAAAAAAATAACAATCACTACCCAGACTGACTTTGAGCCAGGCTTAGCTACACACTTGGATAATACTCTTAGATAAGAAATACTATAAAACACCTGTGTTGGGTAATAAAAGTCAACAATGTTTCCTTTATATCAAGACTTAATCTATATTAACCAATATTTAGTAGGACTTCTACTATGGTCTGGTAAATAGATACAAACAGATCCACCTCTCCGCAGAACTAGAGATAAGCACTTCCACAAAATATTGCTAGTATGATGCTACTTATACCACATTTACAATCCTGTAATAAAACCAATAATAACACTTTGTACTTATGAACTGCCTTACACTGATGATCTCAAATGTTTTATAGACCATAAATTCTCCCAACACCCTCCACGAGATAAAGAATAATTACTCTCCCCAATTAGCAGGTAAACTAGAAACTAGGGTAGCTGAAGAACTTGCCCAAGGCCACTGAGGTAAGACAGAGTCCACTTGTTCTGGTGAAGCAAGCAGAGCCAATCCTGAGCAAATTCATGAGTAGGCAATATTTTATCCTGGGCACCATATCTACTTCCCCTTTTTTTCCTCTATCAACTTTTGGCAATTGTCCTAAATTTCCCTTAAGGTGTTAACTGATACCAGCTGATAACGCTCAAGGTGTTAGCCTTCCCAGGGATATCTACATTTTATTAGGGGGCTCTTGGAGGCTGGCTGGGTGTCAAGAACCAAAGAAAGGAGCTCTTTGAATCCCTGATGGAAAGACTGCTCCCTTCTTATACCTCACAAGGCATACTAGCAGGTGGCCATTGGCCCCTGGACACTGCTACCCTAGAGACTGTCCCAGAGAGAAACCCACTCTCTTACTCCATCAGTCAGTACACCAAGGCTTTGCTTTGTTTTAGAAACAGAAGCAGAAGCCAAAGGAATCACCTTTATGCTCAGAACTACTTGACACCAGGATGAGCCTGGTTCTGTATCAGGAGGCAGGATCCCTCAACACGTGGTGTAGTTCCATTCTTTGTCCCCAGATATTGTAAGTGAATTGTGTCCTGACATTTGCTGGGAATATAATCCAAACACTGCCACCAGGTGGGATTTCTTTCACCTAGCAGGACAGACATTATCCATGGCATTTCCAAGGGGATCAACATTTGAAATATCTTTCTACCTGAGAAGGGGGAAAATGGAACAATTTGAAACCACCAGGAAAATGCCTGGTGGCCCACTGCCCTTAGTAGGGACTTGTATCTGATGTCCTCAATTTAAAATAGCCAATCTACTACATATTATTCAAGAGAAAGGTGGGAACTAGGGACTCACGGGTTGGGGTTTGTTATGGGATCACTGGCATATCTATTATGACATGCGTGACTTCAATGATTTGGAGGTCACACTTAACTCGGTGGCTCAGCCTGTAATCCCGCGTCTTTGGGAGGCTGAGGTGAGTGGATTGCCTGAGCCCACGGGTTCGAGACCCACCTGGGCAAATTGACGAGACTTCATCTCTACAATAAATCAAAAATCAGCCAGGTGTGGTAGCGTACGCCTGTAGTTCCAGCTACTTGGAAGGCTGAGCGGAAGGATCGCCGGAGCCCAGCAGGTCGAGGCTGCGGTGGCCGGGAGCGGCCACTGCACTCCAGTCTGGGCGACAGAGTGAGACTCCAACTCAAAAAAAAAAAAAACCGAAAAGGGCTGAATGGAGACAGAAAAATATTACAAAAGGTTTTTCTTTTTCCTCTTTTAACCAATCATTTTATTACTGGAAGAGAAATAGTGCTGTGTTTATCCTAAAAAGAAGACAAGTTTCTGCCACCCACATAAAGTTTCTCTATACAACCCCTGTGCAGAAAGCTTCTCATCTTTCTGCCATCGTAGGTGTCAGAATTAGGATATCCCTGTTTGTGTCTCAATATTCTTTGTTCAGCCCCTCCTCCCAAGGGTAATTACTGAATACCTAGTGCAGGCAAAGAGCTTTCCAGGTGTTATGCATGATTCTAGAAGCTGCCTTCTAAATAGAGATACAAATGTATTCAAATACTCATTTTACATTGTCATTTAACTTCTCGTATATTTATATATCAAACCACAATGAAAAAATAAAATCTGAAGTTCGCTGATCTGGAGAGGATTAACATGTTGGTTTTGGTTGTGGGTCATATTACCAGGAAATTTGCTCTAGAATGTTTTAAAGCAAGAACAACTGCCACAGGACAGCACGAGATTGCTTGGGGGTATTCCTTGCCAATGCCTCCGAATCCAAAAGTACATACTGAACTTGCTACAGAGGTAATCACAAATCTCTTTTTGATTATTTGCACTTCCTTCAAAATATGTAATTCAATAAAAATGTGTTGCATACTCAGTATAGATGTGGAATAACAAAAATGGAAAAGCAGCAACTGTTGGCTTTGCTGAGCATGGGCTCTGTCCGCTTCTATTCTGTCCTCATTTCTGTCCAGTCGAATACTTCCTGGCTTTCCCTGCACTATCCAGACACTCCCGCTCTGTTTACAGCTCAGCAATAGTTACCAGGACTGACAACATGGATACTTGAAATATTTATATAGCATTTATGCAATCACTCTTCATTGCCCAGTAAAAGAACTGGTTTGCAGGGCTTGGCTCCTTGCCAGAGTTATCTTGATCTTAATTTTATAAGGCAAGAATTTACTCCAGAGTTCAAAAATTGAAAAACAGGGTGGAGGAGTTGTTGGTAGGTGATCATTTGTGGTCAAAGAAAGCTGTTTGCTTTTCCGTGGGCAGATATCCAGGGGCAGTTTTAAACTACTTCCCTCAAGGAAGAAAAGCCAGAAAAACACCTGGAAACCCTGAAGCACAAGTAAAGAATAAAATGAGTCCCCAGTGGTGATATCGATCATGTCTACACCCGCATCTGTCCATATTTTTAAAGCATTCATCACCACACCTAAGCAACTTTAATTGATCCTGTTCAGGTTTCACACAGGTCATCCAAGTGGCTACACCTGGAAATCTGCGGGGTAAAAGGCACACGCTTACAGCCATACTCATGGTTTCCAAGTTGCTAAGGTGACAAAGGAGATCACCCCTCTCAAATGCCTTCAGGCTCCAGACACTGGAGGGACAATAACTTCTGCAATCCACAATCCCATTGCCAGTGATCTTCTGGATGCATTTAGGGGCAGGTGGGTGGGGAGAAAGAGGAATGAAAGGAAGAAGACTTAGGAAAGTGGAAGAAGGTGAGAATGTGAGCAGGAGAGCAGGAGAAGGAAAGTAGTTGCTGTGTGTACTTCTGCTTTGTGGGACGATCCTCACCTGTGGGGGCATGGAGCCATGACTGGGGAGAAACAAGTGAAAATGGCCATTGAATTGCATAGGGCCCATGTGCCAGGACACAAAATAATTTCTTAAGTGGCATGTTTTTAGGAACTCAATTTAAGAAACAATCATCAAGTATTGCCAATTACAAAGTCTGCTGCTTGTCACTTGCCGGCCGAAATAAACAAGCACGTTATATAGTGGAAGGAAGGTAACTTTATTCCAGAAGCCAGCACGCGAGGAAACAGCCAGGCTCATGCCTCAAATAAACCATTTCAAAATTGTAGGCTGAAGACAGGGGATAAAGGGAAAGGAGAGGATGAGGAGGATCTGTGGGTGACATAGGGAACAAACTTTGCTTCGATGGTCATCTTGTCCCCCTGGAGAGCTGGCCGAGGCAGTCCCGGATGTGACCAGGCTGCCACTGCATGTGACCTCTAAACAATGGAGCATCTGCCATGGGGTCTCCATACTCTGTGATTCCAAAGTCACCTCTAAAACAGCCCCTGGAATTTCATAAGAAAGTACACCATCAGATTAGAAAGAGGAAAATCTTTACAGTGTAGGCTAGGAAAGAAAAAGGCTTAAAACCGTTTCTCTGAAGCTGAAATGGAAATTCTCAGTTACAAAAGGCATGAGGTGGAAAAAGGGAAATGAGTTCTAAGAAAAGAGTTGTTTCTGTAATGTCTTTGAAAATTAAGATATCTGACCTAGCACTTTACTTAATAAATTAGAAAAAGTTAAAAAAAGAGGTTTTTTTTGTAAAAATTTTTCCCAAGAGACAAGAATGAGACTCAGTAAACTGCTATATACGGAAGTGGTTGATAGGATCAAGAAAGAGAGAAATCTGCTAGTAAAAAGAAGCCCCTTCAGCAGCTGTAAGTATTGAAGCACAAATTATAGAGAAAAGGTTCCACTGAACCCCTGCAGGAAGAAACTAATGAGGACAGTGGGTAGTTCCAAGGGGCAGAGTCTGTGACCGCACACACGAAATGCAAAAGAGTGCCTGCTCGGACTCCCAATATCAAATCACAAGTAAAGAATAAAATTAGTCCCCAGTAGTCATATTGATAATGTCTATACCCCCATCTGTCCAAGTCATAAATTAATAGCCTAGGGGAGGAGAACTTCGAGGTGGGCTCACAACACTTCCCACCTGTGAAGTCAAGCAGACTTCAAAACATTCTCCACAGGAATAGCATCAGTTGTGTGAAGTGAACACTTTTTTTCTTCCTTTTTTTCCCCTTTGGGGCAGGGGAAGATGTAGCACCACTATTAGCAGAAACATTCAAAGTGAAATTGGATACTGCAAGGGAACATATGAACATGTGTGCCCATTAGTTATTACAACCTTAGTGTGCATGTTGGTCTGATGTGTTAGTTGTGAAATATGATATAAAACAGCATAAAAAGGGATTAATTCCTCTCATAACATAATTTATTTATTTTAATTAAATAGAAAAAATAAAAATGTTATATGATTATAAAGATGTAATCACACAGGAATATTCTATGCCCTGGACATAGAACAAAAGACACTGGAAAAACATATCCCAAAATGCTAATTTTGGTTTTGTTTGAGCCTTGTGACTATGGGTGATGCAAAAATATATAAAATACTGTTTCTGCCCTCAAAGAGCTGACTAATTCTTATTCCTTATTATATTTGTTAGTCATCTCTTCATATTACAATTTTAAGGAATGTCTTAGTTGAAAGCAGTTGAAATGAATTCAGGGAAAATAAGCAAAGGCTAAAATAAAATAAATTCGTGTTTTAGGAATATGATCATGTTTTTACTCTATAAATTTATATAGTAAAACAAATGCATTTGGCAGGAGACATTTGATGTAACACTACTTCAGCTTGCCTCTATTCAATTGAGTTCAGCTCAGCAAATACGTGTTAGGCAGGGAAAGAAGAATGAGAAAATTTGGGGAAGGCAGTGGGAGTAAAAGTTGAATAACAGTCCTGCCTTCAAGAACCTTGCATCTAAAAATAATACATTAAGGCAATTATACTTCCATGTTTTCCCAGTCCCAGTTCTATGCCTTAAATTCTTATCTAATTTACCTATTTAGGACAGAAAACAGAACCAAGTCATCAGGTAAAACCCTCTGAGTGACGGTTTTCAATGTACATCATTCAGAAGTGGGACCCCCTCAGTCACTGGGCTCCATAGACCATCCTCTCTTCCAGTGGCTATTCCTACTGCCTGAGATGTATTTCTTTTTCTTTTTCTTTTTTTAAGTTGGAGTCTCACTCTGTCACCCAGGCTGGAGTGCAGTGACACGCTCTTGGCCACTGTAACCTCCACCTGTTGGTCTCAGGCAATCTTCCGCCTTCCAAGTAGCTGGAACTACAGACATGTGGATGTTTCTTCTAGACCTTCTTATGACTGTCCTCATCATCCAGGTCTCAGCTCCAATTTGATACAGGTCTCAAGTGCTGTGCCCTAGAGTGTCCCCTCTGACCCCCTCCCATCCTAGAGCAATACCCCCTCATCACCCCAACCACCCATACATGCATACACTCTACTCTTAACTCTATGGCTTTGTCTGTCTTCATGGTACTTCTGAAAAATTGTTTTTTTGTTGTTTCAGGATTATTGCCTATTTATTTTGGACTATAAGATTCATGAACGCAGAGATTGCATAAGTCTCTTGTCTGGCAACAGACCCAGCTTCTCAAATAGTGTGCTGTCTACAGCCATGCCACCCTGAATGCACCTGATCTTGTCTAAAATAGCATGCAGCTCACCATCTATGTTTGATGAATATAACAAATGAGAGAAAAAACTCCTGTCTCCACCTCTCTGGATCTTACTGTCTTGATCTGAGACTTTTAAAAAAGATGGACACTTTGTTCCCAGTTGCCTCTCCAGCACCCAGAAGAATGTCTGGCCAATCATGGATGTTCAAGAAAAAGTTGTTGGCAAAAATGATGATGGGATAGGAGCTGGGAAGAAAAAGACCCTAAAGGGAGAAAGTCAAGGACAAAAAACAATGTCATGTAAGATATGCTGTGCAGTTGTATGTTGATCCATGTGTGAATATTCACATGAGCCTTCAGTCAATTGGGGTTTGCAAGTTCCAGGCTTGTCTCAGCTCGTGACAAAAATGGAAGTTGAGTGCTGTGCTGGAGTGTAAGCCGGAATAAGTGAGCAGAGAGAGGCAGAGCCCCCCAGTGCAGCACAGGAAAAACAGGAACCAGCCAGACAAGGGTTGGCAGGTGGAATAGTTCCAAGGAAGAAGTCAGGAGAGGGGTCCAGCTGCTCCTCCCAGGGGGACATTCTTCCTGCACTGCCAGGCCTGGAGGAGCTGGTTTTATTTCGTTAGAGAAGTCATCTTTATAGAAAAGTAAACAATAGCAGTACGTAACAGAATATCTTCAGGACTCTAAGAGAAATACAAAGGGCTATGGAGAGACAAGGGCTTCAGAGCTCAGACCATTGGACGGATCAGAAATCTTTTCATGAGAAATGTGGCATTTCCAGGTGGGTCTTACAAAGGACAAACCAGGCAGTGGAACATGGCATGGAAAGAGAAGTGGGAATGAACCATATTGTGTGTTTGGTGGGAAGGTGTGAGAAGAGAGAGAGAAACACCAGGAAACTAGGTTGAGGACAAACTGTAGAAAGCAGTGATTACCAAAGTAAGGGTGTGTGTGTGTGTGTGTGTGTGTGTGTGTGTGTGTGTGTGTGTGTGTAAGTATTTAGTTGGTAATGGGAAGCTACTCGTTTTTTGAGGAAGTTGATAACATCAATGGGCTAAGTTTTGGGAGCAGTACTTACATACTTACTATGGTAGGCAGGATCCCAATGACCCCTGATCGCATATAGTCCCCTCCACTTTGAATGTGGGAGGAAGCCATGGATAGGATGGGATGTCACTCAGGTGATTCACTTATGCTAAATGGCAAAACTCACTTTGAGAACATAAGGTTATCAGCCAATCAAGGCTCAAGCCTGTAATCTCAGTTACTCGGAGGCTGAGCCAGGCGAACCTCTTAAGACCAGGAGTTCAAGACCAGCATAGGTAACATAACCAGATACCCCATCTCTAATTTTTTTTTAATGAGCTACTGTAATCCCAGCCACTTGGGAGACTGAGATGGGAGTTGAACCTAGGAGTTTCGAGGTGGCAGTAAGCTATGATTGTACCATGGCACTCCAGTCAGGGTGATAGAGCAAGACAACCCTCTCTAAATTTTTTAAAATTTAGAACAGAAGGTTATTCTTGGTAGGCCTGACCTCAGGCAAGCTCTCTACAAAGACAGGAGTCCTTTCTGTAGAAAGAGATTGGAAGCACTGTATAGAAAACATGGAAATAAATCTTCTCTGCTGGCATGAAGATGGAGAGGAACAGGACCCAGAAGTGATGAGTGACTCCTTGCTAACAGCCAGCAGGATGAGACTTTAGTCCTACCACTATGCTTAAGGAACTGGACTCTGCCAAGACCTGAATGAGCCTGAAAGAGGACTTCTACCCAGAGCCTGCAGATAAGAACATCACCTGGCCCACACCTTGGACGGGAGACCCTGAGTAAAGAACCCAAGTGAGTCCACCTGGACCTCTGACCCACAGAACTGTGAGATGACACGTGGGCTTGTTTTTCAGCCTCTAAGTTTATGGAAATTTGTTTCACAGCAACGGAAATCAAGTTCAATTGCTGGGGGGAAGAATGGGATACTATTTAGGAGACTAAAAAATTAATTTGGACGAAAGGAATTAGTAACCAAATGAGAGAGATTGCAATAGAATAAAGAGAACTGATGGGAGAAATTTCAAAGAGATAGCCCCTGCGTGACTTGGCAAGTAATTCGATATGGGAAGAAGGAGAAGAAGAGTACAAGTCTAAACCTGGAACCTGGTTGACTGGAAGGGGAAGGATACCACTCACAAAAGTTTAGGAGCCAAGAGTATGATGTGGGTAGAGGATCACTTCCACTTGAGATGCTGAATTTATGATGCCAGCAGGACATTTATGTTTTACCATATGTAGGAGGCTGAAATACTATAGAGAAGTTCACAGCAACTCGGATGGATTTAGAGTCTATAATACTAAGTGATCTATCACAGAAACAAAGAACTGAGTTCTACATGTACTCACTCATAAGCAGACTCTGAACATTTATCATAATACTATAAGAAAGGGATTGGCAGTAGTGGGACGCTGCCAGGGGAGGGAGGGTGAACACACAACATCAATAAAGGTACCCAAACTTTACCTGCATGATGACCACTTATGTACCTAGCCCTGAATTGTGCCCCATATCTTTAAAATAATAATAATAAAGACTTGCCAAACACCCTGAAATGACACTTTTGCTGATAATTACTTATTTAGCTTTCCCCCAAACCCCCAGTCAAACTCTGCCTCTGTGGACTGGAAAAATAGAAAAATCAAATTCTAAAATAAACTTTTGCCCATTCATGAAAAAAAAGGAAATATTTGTTCGTTTTCTGATATACAAATAAAAGCACAGAACTCAAGTGAGTTTGCTGAGGAAATAAATGGGGACAAAGGGTGGTATGAAGTTTGACAAAGGGCTTCCCCCAGGCTTGTGTAGGTGATAGTCCTCCTCTGCCTGGAATATTCTACCCAAGCCACCCCTGGGAAACAATCTTCTCTACTTTTAAATCTTAGTTTAACTATCAGCTCTTTCATGCATGCCTGTTTGTCTGACTGAGTCAGACAAACTTATTCTAAGGTGTATTAAGTGGTAATATTCCTATCTCCCCAGTAAACTAAGCTTTCAGAAGACAGTGACCACTTTATTTCACCTTTGTATTCTCAACACTAAATAAAGTGTCAAGAATACATTAGACACTAAATATCTAGAGTGACTGAAAGACAGGAATAATGTTTTTTTTTAAGATATGAAAGACCCTGAACCCCACAACTAATAGAGCCTTATGTAAGTATTCCTAATAATTGTTGACAGGAATTTTTTAGAAAACAAATATATATAATGTTCCATAATGCTAAGAAACATCCTACACTCATATCCATGATACACATGTAGGACTTTGTAGACAAAAGGAGAGCTCAACTCAAACAATTCACTAAAATCCCAAGCTGTTGTTTGCTGTTGTTTTCAATTCTAGAAATGTCTTTCTTAAACTCTCTTTGTGTTTAGGAAAAGAGACTAATTAATGTCCTCTGATTCAGCAGTTGGCTATCACAGTAGCACTCACAGTCTAAAATAAAATAGAAAAGTCCTGTTATTTTACAATGAAAGTAACTTTTAATAATTAATTTGACCTAACAGATAAATAGATACAAGGCATTTGTACTGCCAATATGTTAACTCAGCTTCTCTTTTTAAAAAGTTGTGAATCCTCCAAACATCAAGGAAACCAGATTCTCAGCAGGATTATGAATTATGTGAGTTCTTCGTTGTGGAAGGAGGCGTCTAAAGAAGCCAGCATTCAGGAACAACGTGATTCATCCAGATGTGGGGATTCTGGAGCCTCTAATAAAAGAAATACTTGCAACTGTCTTGAAACATCACAAGAAAGTATCTCCAAGTGTTCTGATGAGACAACTGTTTTTGTTATTGTTGTTGTTGTTTTCCAATTCATTTTGCTTTCAGTTCAGTTCCTCAAGAGGCCACTCCCAGAGTCTGGCAGGGATGCCAGTGTTTTGTCATTGCTGGACGGACGTGCTGCTTCTGACTTCAGCCGTTCTATCCATTGTTCCCTCTACTGGGCATATATGGGTTGAAATGAGCCATTTTAAGTCCAAAATCTGGCTCCTATGAGAGTTTTCCCATTTGCTGCTTCCAAATTCAATACTCTAACCTGGTCTTGCAACTATACCCAAAAGTCCTGCTACAGATTATTCTACCTGCTAATCTCCCGCCCCCTTGTTCCCTTGCTTATTCTGCACATAATAGCTACTCATCAAAATACAGAGATAATTATGGCTTGATCTCTGCTTTGGATGAAAAGAAGACAAGCACCTTTCGTAGGTCTCAGCTGACTCTTCTCAAGCATTTACTACATGCTAGGCTCTGTGCTGATCTCTTGATACAGACTATTCAACTATTCTCCACCACAATGTGGAGAGACAGAACTATTATTTTACACTTGTGGCTTAAATAAGAGTATGGAGGTGCAGAGAAAGGAAGGTACACACTGTAGGAAGAGAGGAAGGTAGCACCAGAGCCATACGGGAGGTCCTCAGCACCTACAGATGAATTATGTCAAAGACTGAGTGACAAGCGTTGCCACAGAAATATGCACTGAGGCCAAAGGGAGGAAAGTCTCCAGGACGGTTTAAAAGGGGAAGAGAATGAACTCCTGGCAGTGAGAACTAGGGCAGAGGAGACCCAGAACCACATCTATAAAGGTCAGAGCTGACCACCAAAACAGCAAGAGCACAGAAGAACTTCCTTCTTGATTTGGCTTTCTGCTAGGCAGAGCACAAAGATGTGAGGACCTTTGAGACAAGCCCAGAAAGAGGAGGCAGCTCACAGAACTGAGAGAGAGCAGAAAGGAATGGAAAAACAACCAGAGATTCACAGGGAAAAATCAGAGAGGAGAGTTTCCAGGGCCTACTGAATTTTGCAATTAGGTCTTCATTATTAATCACAAAAGCCATTATGTTCTTTATGCCAGGCAAAGATCAAACACACGATCCCATTCAATCCTCACAACGACTCTTGTAGTGTGTGTTATTATCTGCAGAACAGTTCCCAGGGTGGCTGAGGGCAAAATCCAAACCACAGAGGGTTGAGAAGCCACCAGGCAGGGAGAACGCAGTCTGCATTTGGGATCAATTTGAGATCGAAAGGGATTGAGCCCCACTAAAGGCGGGTCAGGACGCCAGTCACTCGAGCACTTCTCTCTAATGTCATCCAAACCAAACTCTAGGAGGAATGCGTTGTTATTCACCATCAAAGAAGAGGCTCAGATTTGGAGACTCTGTGACCTGGGAGCCTGTTTTTCCTTCAGTAAACTCCATGGTCTCACAGAGGGCACAGATGTCTGCAGCAGACATTGATGCAGGGGGTTTACTGCGCCTGGCCAGGAATTGTGCTAGGAGCATTTACATTGAAACTGCAGTTTCCGTGTTAATTTCATTATTCCTAGTGCATGATCTGAGGCCAGAAGTCACACTCCCTGGATTTGGAACTCAGTTGGCATGGTTCTTTTGCCTCAGTTTCCTTCTCTGTAAAATGGGTTTTCTTGTGAAAATTACTTGATAATATTTATGAAACAGAAAGAATAAGGAGTGGCTGGGGCATGCTGAGTGTGGGGTAATGTTGACTGGTAGTTTACTCTCCATGGTAGAGCATAAAGGAAAAGGAGTTAGGAAGAATGTTAGAGCTAGGGACTCTGAGAGCCTGCACAGAGTATCTTCCCCACACTCTTGTGCATGCGCATCATCACTGCACATTTTGCAGGAGAACCTCTTGAGGGACTGTTGGAAGCTGGGTGGGCCGTGGTGTGTGTTGCTTTTTCCTTATTTGTTTCTAACATGGAATTGACTCGACTCGAATACATTTCTCTCCTCGGGGAAGAGGAGGATGCGGGGAGAGGGGAGCTGGCCCGGGTGAGCCCTAGGAGAGACGCTGCTGTGGCAACAGGGTGCGGGTGCAGAAGTCCACAGCCTCGGCCAGGAGAGACCCACGAGGGGAAGCGAGGATGGTGTTCACATCGTGATTCCGTGGAATCAGAAGGAAAAAAGAGCCAGGAAGAAGCTCTTCTATTTTTCTCTACCCTCTTGCTGGCCCGCATTTAGCCACTGCTCCTAAAGAGATGTTTTAAAAGTCCCGCCCTCTCCTTCCCTTCCTCTCCCCAGTCTCCCCTACTCTACTCCCTACTCCTCTCTTCCTCCCCCTACTGGTTTTCCCTCCCTCTACTGGTTCTCTGGTTACTACCCCCTTGCTTCTTTCCCAGGCGGGTGCGGGCTGTCTAGGAGGGCAAAGGAGAGGGGTGGGCGAGGAGTGGGCGAGACTGACTGCAGCTGTGCAGCCCAGCCAAGAGTTGAAGTTGGAGTCAGAGTCTCAGTCTCTCTCTCTCTCTCTCTCTCTCTCTCTCTCTCTCTCTCTCTCTCCCCCCTCCCCCTCCCTCTCTTTCTCTCTCTTTCCCTCTCTTTTTCTCTCTCCTCTCTCTTCCCTTGTCTCTCTGCCCCCCTCCTCTCTCTCCTTCTCTCTCTCCCCCCTTCTCTCCCCCTCTCTCCCCTTCTCTCTCTCCTCTCTCTCCCCTTCTCTCTCTCCCCCTGTCTCTCCCTACACACACACACACACACACACACACACGCACACACACACACGCACGCACACACGCACACACGTACACTCAAAACTCGGCCCGGCCGCGCCGCGGCTGCTCCAGTCCCTGGAAAGGCGACCGCGCGCCCTCGGAGCGTTGCGCGCACCCCGCTCCGACGCGGCGCCTAGCGCAGCTGGAGTCCGCGTCCCCAACGCGGCCCTACCGCCGAGTATTCCCAAAAATAAAACGGGGAGGTACGACGCCGACGGATCCCGAAATCCCCGGGCCGCGCGCCGAGACCTGCGCTCTTTCGGCGCCAGCCGGGAGGTCCGCACCGCCACCTGGAAGGCCACCTGCCGGGTGCGCCCGGCCAGCGAGACCGCGGGCGTGTCGCCGGTCC
>NW_007257455.1:450679-477458 GCF_000164805.1 Carlito syrichta
AGCCGGAGCCTCAGGTGAGCGCGCGGTGGGACCCCCTCCCCGCGCCCCCGGGTCCCTACAGGACCCCCGACACTTCTTCGGCCACCCCCCGCCGGGCGGGGCCGCCCGGGACCTTTCTCCGCCCCAGCGGCTCCCTCGGGGCCCTCAGTCCGGCCACACCCGCATTTCCAGCGGTGTCTGGGAAAGTCCCACTTTCAAATCTGAAGTGAGAGGGAGAAACGGAGAGAAGAAGGCGGGAGCAGAGGCAGGGGGTGGCTGGAGGAATGACTGGGAATGGGAGAGGGGCGACACCCTGCGCCCCGCGGAGCCCTCCTGCCCAGGGTGTCTGGAGGCCTCCGGGTACCTCGTTCTGTTGATTTCTAAATCGGTCCGTGGAAATCCTCTCGGACTGAGCTTCAGTCGTGTGTGCCAAGAGGTAGATGCCATTTTATGCCATTCTGGCCCGAGAGACTTCAGACTCGCCCTAGCCGCCTCCCACGCCTTTTAGGTGGTCCTGACATCCCGCACCCCTTGTAACGCGCTCCCTGTGTGTGTCTGTGCTACATCCTACGTTTTCTACTCGATGGTTCCTGGGTGGCAAACACAGCCAGGTGCTGAGATGTCGCGATTGTTTAAAACCCATCTGGGTAAATCGAGACTGAGCTATCCATCCTGAGAGGAGCAGAGGAAGCGGAGGGAGCAGCCTGGAGGGGAACACCTCTGGGAATCAGCCCACCCCTTCTTCAGCACAGATTCCTGCGGACTGAGATCCACTGCTTAACTGAGTTTCCCAAGCCCCCGTGGGGAAGCGAATACGTATGCTTACAGCTCCCTTTCTGGTGCTAACAGCTTGAGGGAAAGTTTCTTGGACTCTCACTCCGCGTAGATGCTTTGAGGGTACACCGCACTTTTTCCTTTACCACATTCATGATAAAGGAAAGTGCTACTGTAAAGCCTGTCTTCAGTGAACTGTTGAAAAACAGCCAAGGGTCTTCCATTAAGGAGGTCGTGCCTCCATTCTGTCAGAATCGCTAGAAAGCTAGCTCCCAAAATTTTGATGTGCAGGACTCCCGGGGGAAAAAAAGTGAGAGAGAGCTAAAGTGTCCATCATGAAATGCCCTGGGTTGGCACTGAAAATACACTCTAGAGCTCATAGGCATGATGGCATTTACAATATATGTGAATTATGCTTTCAAATACAGAAGACTTCATCTAGAGTATGAACTGAGCCAGATTTCACTTTCTTCTTAAAACCATGAGCATAATCTGTAAGGAGCTGGCCTCCACCAAGGAAACAGAAACCTGCCCTGAGTTATCCTCACCATCCCGGGGCCTAAGAGACTGTCCTGACAGCTGGCCCCACCAGTGGCCACTCTGTTTACCTTAAAGCAGCTTGGAGGACAGAATTCCATGAAGGCCCACTGTGGGAGTAGCAGGGATACAGGGACAGGATGCAAGTTGGGTGAGCAGGACAGGTGACAGCATTGAAGACACTCTGATCACTGTCACCTCGATATTCATTTTCTTGGTTATAATCCTAGGGAATAGCTGAGGCACCCAAGAGACGGACAGCATTTTTTTTTATCAGCAAGTTTCCCTTATGGTAGGAACCACTTGATTTGGGGGTGGAATTTGAGCTTGTTTCATGCACATGCTGTATAACTCTTGTTTGTTTTTGGCTGAGTGAGCAATGGATAAAGATTTGAACAACTCAGGCACCATGTACCTTTTGGCTCCAACTCATTCGTGCATTATAATTCCAGAGTGTCCCTTATCAGCCTCCTTGTAGTCTTACAGCATCAAATGATAAACTCTGGTGGGAGGCCAGACGTTCTCTTGAAATGATGAACTGCAGCCTGATGCATGCATACAAGACTTCATGCCCTGATAAGAAAAGTAATCCCTTCAGCATCCCCAGCGCTGTCTTAATGACTTATTCATCAAATGTAGACTCTGGTTTTTGTGGAAGCTTAAGTGTCAGGTTACCTCATTGGAGACTCCCTGAGAGGTGGCCCATGCTGGAGCCCTTCCAAGAGTGTTTAGTTACTAACACACCAAAAAGACTTCATTATAAGGCGATTCTGGCTCTAATAAGGCAGGACTCCAGGAAGGCGGGAAGGGTTTCACGTGGGTCTCTCTTGCCTCATCCATATCAGGATTTCTGGAACACTCTTCATCTCATGACATATGTTCCTATGCAGATGAAAGATGCTGTCTGCATTAATAAACTAGATACGTTTTCCAATCCAGAATGTTTAACTTTCACGACATATGGGCTTCTTTGGACCGAAGACGCTACAAACTTTAATGGAAGGTCAGGTGGTGTGTCACAGAGATGGAGAGGCTGCTGGTCTGCAGACTCCGGAAGCTTCTTCAGGCTAAGTAGAGCCTCAGAGCCCTGGTTGCTCTTTGGAACATACCTGATTCAAATTATTTATTGTTCTAAACCCAGAATATCTTTGGTTGAAATTTAGCTGCTGTGGTCTCCCTCTGATTACTTTCTACTTAAACCATTACTTGATGGTGGGTGGCACCCATCCTAAATACACTTTCTGCTAACCCCTTTTCTCCTCCCTCAACGCTGTGCATCTGGTGTGCCAAAACCGTAAGCTTGGAGCGCTTATAAGTTTTGTGTGTGTATGATGTGGAAGTGTTTACATAAAAGATAGATTGTATCTTTCCCTTTGTAAAAGATAATTTATAAAATATTGATGACAGAGAAGTTCAGCCTTATAAAAACACAGCATCTTGAAGGAAGACAGAAGGATGTGAAATTAGCTTTCATTTGACTCTTGGTTTAAGTTGTCTTTGGCTACTATGTGATAAAAAATATTTCACACAAGGTTTTCTCCTGTCTTCATCTTTTAAGATAGATGATTTGTGTTCTATTACTTTCTCATTAACCCCATAGCCACTTAATCCTATTTTTTCTTAATCATAACTGTAAGCTCTTCAGGAAAAATGATTAAAGCACATATATTCTTATTAGAAAACTGTCACTATTCATGACATACAACTACAAAAAGATTATATTCCAGTGGGTATGTATTACCTTTGAAAATAATCACATATTTTATAGCCTTTTAAAAAATGAGGTAATTCAGACCCACCAGTGAATATTTTCCTTCAGTGAGGACAGGGAGATTCATTCCTACTGTGACCAAAAAAATTAAATAACGAATTATGATTTTGAGGCATTTCTGAGACAAGGCTAAAATGTAAGGCTTTGGGAAAGGGAGTTTATAGTTAAGGGCCAAATAATCACCCTAACGGGAACTTTATATAAAATACATGGGCCAGTAGAAGAACATCGTTTTGGATGTGTTTGATGACAAGGGCTATAATAACTTTATTAAAATGTAGTTACCTTGAAATGCCTGACACTTAAAAACTAGGCTTAAAATTAAAGAGTGCTTGAATTATCAGATGTTTTCATTTAAAGGACAACAGTGCATCTGGAGAGGGAGCTGGTTGTGCAGCTGCTTTGAGTTACACACGACTTTAAATACATGATGGCCTTTAATGAAGTTTTTACTGTAATAGGCAAGACAGCCTTACAATCTCTGGCATTTAAAAATCCGTAATACCATGAATTCTTGATTATCCATGCTAATGGAAAAAAGAAAGAATGAATTGCATTAGAAAATGTAAATTTAACTTTGTAACATAGAAACACCCAGAGAGACCAAGAGATTATGGAGGTCAATGAAAAAAAATCTCCTAAGTAGATAATTCATGCAAGGAATATTTGTTCACTAAAAATATACACTTAATTAAGAATGAATTGGAAGGGTTGCGTACATTTTACCTAAGCAGAAGTTCATAAATATTTGATAGAACAAGTATAGGTTTTCCTAAAAATTAATTAGGGACACGAATGTCAAATCTTCTTTCTATAATTTTGTATTTGAAAGAAGCATTCGAGAAAACAAGTCCAACTCCTTCTTTGAATGGAAACACTAATAAGCATCGTGATGCATTTGCCAAACAGTTTATCATCCCTACTGAGCTCATTTCAAAACCTATTATTTTTAATAGCCTGATCTGATTTTCTAAGTTAAAAATTTCGCAAAAAGAGGTTTTGTAAGATGTTAACAGTTTTTACATAAAAATGAGTTCCATGATCAACTAGGCTTGGAAAAAGTGATCAGTTTTCTTTGCTGTGGGACCTTTAGAGCCTTTAAATGCTAATGATTCCTTTAAGAAGGGAATACTTTCTCCTGGAGAAAGCATTTTAGGGAACTGTGGTTCTAAGATGTCTAGCTAGGAGCACACTCTCCTCCAACTGAGCACTGTCTTATTTCCAGTCAGTACCTATCTCAGTATGTTTACTTACACTGCTACTTTCTGGACCAGGGTCCAATTGGCATGGCACCACTTTCCTGCTTTTATGTTATAAACCTCTCTGATTGTAATTTTAGAGATTTTCTGTCATTAAACTTCATTTCTTCTGTATCTTCATAAGTTCTTCAGTATTTTCTTCTATATGATTAATATTATTTCACAACAGGTATGCTTACTTTATTTGAGGGAAATAATAAGGCATACTTTGTGGGAAAATTCACTAACAATCACACACACCACTTTTTAATATTTTAATCACCATGAACACTTTAATAAAAGTCGCATGTACTGAAGACATGTATCAAATCCCTTATACAATCCCAGCATTTAATAGGCATAATAAATATAATTTCTATCAAAAAGGCTCATGATAACTATGGAGCAACTTGGCATCTCTTTTCTATTGTTTAGTCAGGATTTTTGTGCTACAATATCAGAGCTTTTCTCCCAAATTGTGATGCCTCTCCCATCTGTTAAGTTTGTGCATCCTAGTAATCAGTTCATGTCTTACTAACTTTATTTTGGTGGTAGTAGTGAAAAGAAGTTTGGCATCACAAATCATCTTAACTTGAGCTTTTCTATGCCAAGTTTCAACTGAGGGAACTTTTATGATTTATGTTAAGAATCCATGAAAATAGAATTTTAATGGAAATATTGACATGGTATTCGTCAAGTGACTCAAGTATACCAGGAAAACATCTACTTTGGACAGTAGTAAATGATGACAGTGTAACCAAAGAGCCTTCATCTGCAGAATATATTTAGCAACCAATAAAACTGACAGTTTATTCACATGGTAGTAGTGATTGTGTCTTAGCATATGAAGTAGTCCTAGTAACACACATTTTGAAGGATGATATTTGTAAAGTCATGTATTTCTCTTTATTTGTCTGAAACATTAGCCATAGATCATAGTGTCAAATGACCATGGTGTGTTTATTGGCACCTTTGGTGATCTACCTTTCTTTAAAATTCATTTCTTATGGCAGTAGAACCATGGTCAATGCAGTGCCTTGATGGCTTTTGAGCATACTACAGATTAACGTGTTTGGGTAAAATTATCCTCTATATCACTCGCCTCAGTTAGTTCTTCTTGCTTTACTAAGTAAGGTACAGTTAAATATTCATTTATAAAATAATTACAGCCAGTACTTTTAGAAATGCAAGTTTCTTTGATCAGACTTTTCATTTTACAGTTAAAGCTACTGTCCAACATTTTCTTCTTTGCTTTTTCTTCAAACAATGTTTTCATTTAATTGCATGGAATTGATCTAAAAGTTGAGTTTAGTATAATCACTGAACTTAGATGTGAGTTAAGAGAAATGGTTTCCAAATTAAAAAAAAAAAAAGATTGCTAGAGTTTTTATTTTTCTATTACCTAAGGCTAAGAGTTAGGAGATCTAAATTCTAACCTTGGTTGAAGTGCTAATAAGTAAAGTCATCCAATATTGTTATTCATGGTTTCTTCATCTGTCAAATAGGCTAAATCATACCTACTGTGTCTGTCTCACAGAAAGATGGTGAAACTTGTGTGAAGATGCTTTAAAAGCTTAAAAGACCCGTATATATTAGTTATTCTCAATATTCTTAATATTTTGAGATTGTCTTCCTTTAACTTTCCACAAAGCCTTAAATATATCTCAAATGCTGATAATCTGTACTTATTTGTAGCACAAAGATTACTTGGGTGACAATGCAAAAATAAAGAGGTGGTAGTCATGTGGTTATACAATCTCTATGATAGTCTAAACCTACATCCAACAAGTTTCTGTTTCTGTCCTGATGCTGGTGGCAGAGTGGAGCAGGATTGTACCTTTTTATAGAGGTTTCTTGAAGTTAGTTGTTCTCTGGTCCCTGGACTTGCAGCGTAAATATTACCTAAAACCTTGTTAGAAATTCTCAGCCAGGCATGGTGGCTCATGCCTGTAATCCTAGCACTTTGGGAGGTGGAGGCAAGAGGATTGCCTGAGTCCAGAAGTTCGAGACCAGTCTGGAAAACATAGTGATACCTCATCTCTACAATAAATCAAAAAATTAGCCAGACGTGGTGGCATGTGCCTATAGTCCCAGATAGTAGGAAGATTGCGGTGGAAGGATCGCCTGAGCCCAGCAGATGAAGGCTATGGAAGCCATGATCATCCCACTGCACTCCAGCCTAGGTGACAGAGTGAGATCACAACACAAAAAAGAAAAAGAAGCTGGGCTTGGTGGCTCAGCCTGTAATCCCAGCACTTTGGGAGGCTGAGGTGAGTGGATTGCCTGAGCCCGTGGGTTTGAGACCCGCCTGGGCAACTTGGCGAGACCTCATCTCTACAATAAATCAAAAATTAGCCAGGCATGGTAGCGCGCGCCTGTAGTTCCAGCTACTTGGAAGGCTGAGGTTGAAGGATCGCCGGAGCCCAGCAGGTCGAGGCTGTGGTGGCCAGGAACGGTCACTGCACTCCAGTCTGGGCGACTGAGTGAGACTCCAACTCAAAAAAAAGAAAAATGAAAAAGAAAAACAAAGAAGAAAAAAATTATTTAGCCCACATCAGAATTTCTGAATCAAACTCTGGGTGTCAAGCTCAGAAATTTGTGTTTTAACAAGTCATCCAGGAGATTCTGATCCATATTTGAGAAATGCTGCTCTAAATCTGTGTCCCTAGAGTTCTGAGCATTTTATATCATAATGGTATTTTGAAATCTAGGATTGATTAATGTGCTGTTCCTGGTCTTATCTGGCCCTGCTAGTGGCCTGTCCGTGGACCAATGGTTTATTAACTTAAGTGATGACAAGCTGCTTTTACTGCCTCTATGATAGCTTTTGCCCGGGAGAAGGCTTCACAGTAAGTTAATCAAGACCACTTACCCTTCTCTCACAGCTGTAGGAAGTTTCCAACCTAACCGATTTGCTAGGAAAAAGAAAAAAATAACTTGAGAAGGAGCCTGCAGAGCAAGTCCCTGGAGGGCAAGGAGTTCACCTCTTTGGTCCTCTTACTCTGAAGACCTCTCACAGGTAGCCACATCACTCACACTCAGTAAATACCTCAATGGAGTTGAATTAGATGTTCAAGAGACTAGAAGGGACCTTTGAGAAGCTGTAGGCCAGGCAAAGTATTCCTTAAAAATAAACTGGGCTTGAAAGAATTTCCCATGACACATTTTACCATTTATATATTGTGGCAATATTATTCTACTTCATATGCAACTCTTCCAATAATTCCTCTTTTCTAATGAACTAGAAGGAACTTACCAGATTTAAATGTGTTTTCTATTTAACACCAAAGTCTAAAAACCTTCAAGTAAATTCAGGTTCCCCAAGTCAGCAAAAGCCCTTCTTGGTGATAAGTAGAAAACACTTTTAAATCTGGTAGCTTTACACAGTTGTTCATTCAACAAAAGTAGTGAATATTTTCCAGGATGTAAGTGTCCAGTTTGTGTGAAGTACTAGGAATTCAGAGATTTATAGGATACGGGTCTGTCCTCAGAGAGTTCACAGTCTGGGTATGTGCTTGGCTAGAGACTGAGAAGATAAACTGAATAATGAACATTTTGCTATTCCAGAAAAGCATACATTATATCATCTTTAGCCATGTTTTTACTTTGGACATGGAGAATGGTTGTTTTGAGATCCCATAAAATTTAGTCATTCAACTGGGACTCTGTAAGCAAAACAAAATTCTGTGACTTTACATTTTATTCAGAAATTCCCTGTCTTGCCTGTGCAGGAAGGTTGAAGGCAGCACAGAGAAGTACAGTCTTGACTAGGGAGTCAGCGGCAAATATTCAGCCAGTGACCAGGGGTGTATGTGGCCCTGTCCTAGGCACCCCAGGCATTTCTATTAGCTGTGCTTCCTTTGAAGAAAGAAGTGGAGAAGTGGGGGAAATTGTTCTTCCTTACATAGTTTTTGTATGACCATGATGTTTTCCCTGCTTCTTGGGGATTTAACTAATCATCAAGATTTCATTTCATCTATTTGTTTTAAAATCAGGCTTCATGTGGAAAACTTTCCATCTTTGAAAACAATCTGTGTGAGCCAGCACAAAGGTAAGTTTCCCCTTCCCCCTCTCTGGACAGCACCTTGGCTACTCCAAGAGGAGAGCTGACATTGTAATAGTATGGCTGACCTAGGTCACTGGATCAGAGCCCAACCTCCCCAGTTGCATCCTTGGTCTCATAGCATGGCTGGCCCTAGATGCCCAGGTCAGAGCCCGACTTCCCACTCTGTGTCCTTGGTCTCATAGCATGGCTGGCCCTAAGGTCCCCAGGTCAGAGTCTGACTTCTCACTCTGTGTCCTTGGTCTCATAGCATGGCTGGTCCTAGGTCCCCAGGTCAGAGTCCGACTTCCCAATCTGTGTCCTTGGTCTCATAGCATGCTGACCCTAGGTACCCAGGTCAGAGCCTAACTTCCCGAGTTGTATCTTTGGTTTCATCAGGTGCAAGTTCTTTTTTTTTTTTTTTTTTTTGGTAGAAACAGAAAGAAATGTTTACCTTTATTTAATAATCAGAATCCTAAAAGAATGATCTAGGCAGCAGACCTAGGTTTCTCTCCAAAGTCAGTTGCTATCTGACTAACGTCTGTTGTCCTTCATGTTTGCATTTCTCTAATGTGTTTGTTGAACTAAATTTGCTCATAAAAGAAACCTTTACTGAGTACTGCTGCAGGGTGAAGCTCTATGCTAGGGGCTGAAGAGTCTGATATAATACAGAGCCTTGTCTTTAAGGAGTGAGTTTATGGTCTTAGGAAGGAGCAACAGTGTAATGAAAATGGTAACAGAGGCAGGGTCCTAACTAAGAAAGTGGGTTGTCATGACAACTTGCCTCCAGGATGGGGCCTCTTCCTTGCCTTGAAAAACAAACCTGAATTCTCAAGAAGAAAAGGGGTAGGGAAAAGCATTCCTGAGAGAATCAGCAGCAGGTGCAAATTCCCCACACGTGTGTGGAGGAGAGTATGGCTTGTTCAGAATCTTACCTGATTTCTAAACCCTTTTCAATTCTCAGGTGCTATAACCCTAGAAAACTCAACATATGAGATGATAATGCCAATAGCAAGCCCTAACTAGACTGCAGGAGACATACTCGCATGTGCTAGTGCCAGTAAACATAAGAAAGTAGCACCACCTATTGGTAGTTATATTTTGACATCAAAAACATTGGGAAGAGCTGGAAAACAAAGCTGGTAGTAGTTACTTGGAAGGGATGAGCGGTTCTCTAGTTTCCCTTTCACACACTATCTGCCATAAAAGAATCCTTAAGACCAGTTTTTCTAGCCCCACAGATAGACCAAATGAAGTCAAACAGTTTGAAAGTCACGACTTGTATCAGTCTGGATTCACACTCCATCACCTTTAAACTTCCTTGTCATCATTAACACGAGAAAGAAAAGCTCTGATTTCTCTGCAGTCCATCAAGCATTTGAAAATAATTCTCATGTAATTGCTAAACCGTTTTTCTTCTTTCAGACCATGTAGTCCTATTTATGCAATCCAAATCTACGAAATAGTTTCCAAGTCCCTCAACATCTTGGTTACTCTCCTAGTTGCTTTCTTCTGTATCAATTAACTAGGTGAAAAGAGATCACCCAGAATTAGGCCTGCACATCTAGATAGATTTAGATCAGTGTGGCATACAGTTAATATTTCCCAGTACCTGAATACTATCCCTAGCCTAAAAATGCATACTTTTTTTGTAACCTGACAAAGCCCATCTTTATTTTTTGTATCATCATTACATCAGTTTTTTCCTATTAATAAGACAGTACACTTCAGGTTTCAGATTCAATAATTCCAAATAGACAGCATCTGAATATTTCCAAAGAATAGAAAAATAGATTACTAAGGCATTTTTTATTCACTGATATGTAAATATAGGGATCTGTGTGCATATATGAATCTGTGCTAGAGCTCATGAAGAAGAGAGAAGTCCAAAGCAAGTCTTCTGTTCTTAAGTGTAGGAAGACACTTTTTCATTAGTTAATGTGAAATCTAAAATAAAAAGCATGATAGAAATTGAATAGGTATGAATGTCACGTGCTTGCAGGCAGGAATTTATCTCATTCTTATTTATTTCTTTGTACTCATTTACTGGACTCCATGCTGCTCTCTCATTATTTTTGTTCATCGTAAATGTTCAATATATATCTGTTGGATTTATTTGGGTAGAAGAGCATTAACTTAAACAGAAATTAAATGCTTTAAAATTAGAGAAGACAAAAATAAATGTGGATTAGGGAAGTCAAGGAAAGCTTTGTGAAAGGTTGACAATTCCAGCTTTATTGTTTAAAAAAAAAAAAAAGGAGGAAGGGAATTCAGAACGGGCAGAGATTCCCAGCCTGGGTGAAAATAAAAAGAGCAAAGACATCAAGTGCTGAGCATCACGTAACACCTTTGATTAGGAGCGAAGAATTGGCTATTCCTTTTCTGAATTTGGATGGCTTAGATGTTTGCTAGAACTCTGAACAACTAGGTTATTGGGAAGTATTTTTTTATAATTTCTATTTAAAACATAAGTGACATTGATTTTGCAAAAGCTTCTAGATATGAGGTAGGGGACCCAAAAAGAAGGGAATTCTCTTTTAGAGGGCAGGCCTCTTGTAGGACAGGCTTCCCTCCCTAGGTAAGTGTTCTAGGAACCCACTGGCATCAGTGTACAACTAGCATTGTTGTGAGAGGCTACATTTGGCTTCAGTAAATCTGGGGGGAAAATTCTTTTAATGCATTTGCCCATTTCATAATGGATGATTTAAGAGCATATCTGCCCACACTGTGCTGAGTGTTCAGCATTTTTACCAAAAATGGCATGATACCCATGGCCCACCCTCCCTATTCACCAAGTCTCACCCTAAGTGACTTTGTTTGTTTGTTTCCCCAAATGAAAATAGTCCTCAAAGGGAAATGTTTTGCCAATGTAGAAGAGGTGAAACAAAAAATGATAGAAACACTAAAAAGCATCAAAATGGATGAGTTCAAAAACTATTTTGAGCAGTAGAAAAAGCATAGGTGTATTGCATCAAACAGAGAGTACTTTGAGGGTGACTAAAGTTTAAGTTTGTAAGAATAAACACACAATTTGTCATAAATAAATTCCGGGTTTTTGGGTGTCCTTCTCACACATGGCACTGCATACTGTTAGAACATGTTCCTTCCATCCCCTTCCCAGCATTCCCTTCTCCCTTCACCTTTAAAAGTCTGGTTCAAAGGTCACCTGTTCCCTGTGATCCCTCTGCCCTCTACCTGGGCAAAGTTAGCAGCTCCCCTTTCTGCTCCAAGTGTAGTTAGCATCCTCAACTGCTAGTACTCTCATCATGGCTGAACCACCTGCACAATGCTCGGGAATCATTTCTGCCACCAGTGTGGGATGGAGCATCGATTTGTACAGCTCTGTGATGCAGTACAGGGTGCAGCACCTAGTAGGCATTCAATTCACATTTTTTTTGTGTTGTTTTTTTTTTGTTTTGCTACCAAATATTTATGATTTCGTAACAATGTTGGCAAAATGTTACTTCAGTATGAGTGTAATTAAAAGTTTTGCATTTTGAGTTTTTATATCATATTTACATATTTTGAAATACATTTCTCATTAGCAAAATATTCAATACATTTTTTTTAAGAGTTGGATTTTTATTATCACCATGTGTCAGAAATTCTTTTATTTTTATTTTCTTTCCTTTTAAAGATGTGGGGTACAATTCAGGATTAGGTATACAAGTGGTCATCGTACAGGTAAAGTTTGGGCCTCCCTTTGGTCCCCACTTTGTCTGGTTTGAGATCAGGTACCCTTCCTGATGTTGTGTTTCCCCCCCCCGCCCCGATTCACATTTTTAAAGAAGTACACTCAGTCGCTTCAGGCTCTGTTTTTGGTTGGCTGTAGTAATTTATGTGTGTAATACATACATTCATGATTGAAGCTATGTAGATAATCTCCACGCCACAAGACACTGTTGGTAAACTGCCCATTTCATCCTACATGGATCAGTTTGTTGGTCTTAGACTTGTGATTGCAGATTGAAATGACTACAGTTGGAGGAAATATTAAAAAGTAATCACCAAAATTATCTTTATCTTATACGTCCTTCACAAAGAAAGCACATTGCCTTTCAAGAAGGAAATCTGTCCAACTTACTGTTTGGTTTCATATTCATGTTTAGCCAAATTCTAATTTTTTACTGCATTTGGGAAAAAATACCTTTTTATTTCCTTTCTGACTATAAAACTCGTGGTTATTCTAGACCACTACTATTCAATAGAGATTTTAAGTAAGCCACAAATGTTTACCACATGTATAATTTAAAAATTTTAGTAGCCACATTTAAAAATATGAAGGACAAGTGTAATTAATTTTTAAATTATATTTAACCCAATATATTTAAATATTGTCATTCCAACACATACTCAATATAAAATACATTAATGTGATATTTTATATTTACTTTTGTGTTAGATCTTCAAAATTCAGCGTGTATTTTATACTTACAGCACATCTCAAATGTAAGTGGCTCCTAACTATTATAATGGACAGTACCACTCTAGTTAGTTGACATCGGTTAAATGTTTTCTATGTGCTGTGTGTTTTATCTGCATTCTTTCAATTAATCCTCACAACAACTCTGCCCTTGGTACTTCTGAACCCATTTTACAGATGAGCAAACTGGGACGTAAAGAATTTAGGCAAATTTGCGTGAAGACTACGATTAGTTGTGGTGGAGCTGGGCCTGAGCCTCAGGGCTTTGATTTCAAAGTAATGCAGTTGAATTGAAATGAGAGCCACCTGAAGAGGAGGAATGGCAGAGCCTGAGATTTTAGAAGACGATGTTGAAGTTTAGACACCAGGGTAGAGGCTGATGAACACAGCAGGTCACAAGGTGACCAGAAGCATGTTTGAAAGCAGGAAGCATTTTGTAGCCAAATGTGAAGACCAGGGGCAGGGTGGGTTTACCACAGGGACACCACCACCCCCTCCCTCAGAGTTCATTTATTCCCTGCTGGGATGTTTGCTCAGCAGCCGCTGAATCCCCACATACTTAGAGCAGAATGGCTCCTCTTCCTTCCTCTTGAAAATTCCATCTGCTACACAAAGTTTGGTAAAAGTATATGCCATGGTGACTGGTATGAATTAAGGCCAGCATCTGAACAAAGCTGATGCCAGGGCTTTGTTGTAAGGGTCTGTAAAATATTCTCCTGGTGTCATGGATTACACAAATGTGCACGAATGGCAGTTTCCTCCTTTTCCTTCACACAACGTTAAAAATGAATTAAACATGTTTCCTGCTGTACTTCCCCTGTGCTTGGGGACTCAGTGAACTCATTTCAAGTTTCCACATCTTTATAAAAATGTTTCGTTTCTACTGAAACATGTTTTTGATCAAGAACATAATTTCACGATTGCATGTGTGTTTCTGAAACAAATATGTATACGGAACAAGTGCATGGAGAAGAACTTAGGCTCTGGTGACCAATCCGAGGATCAGAGACTTGAGTTCTGAGCCCAACCTCACCAATAACTCCAGAGATGACCCCACAGGAAGGAACCTGCTTCTGCCCTTACTAATCAATCTGTGGTTCTCTGATTCCCTCTCATTTCCAGATTTGAAGAGTTGGAAATACAAGTAAATAATTGCACCATTTTTGTTGAGCTATAGAGAAATTTAACTCCTAAATGGAATGTCATAAATATGTCATAAATTTCAAACAAGCTCCACAGCATTATTTTTTTGATATGTTTGAAGCATGACTTGCTTTTTCAGCTATAGTATCTGAGTACTGAGTTATATTGGGTCCCACCTTATCACACACCCTGCATTTTGTGAAGCAGATAGAAGAAGTTATAATCCCTATAATCCTGTTAATACCAGAATGAATAACAATAATAATTTATGTTTAAGAAACACTTAGTAGAACCTTTATCAACTGCTTTACACATATCTCATTTTATTCTCATGACATAGAAAGTAGATACTATCTCATTTTTTTTTTTTTTTTTTTTAAGTTGGAGCCTCACTCTGTCGCCCAGACTAGAGTGCAGTGGCCGCTCCCGGCCTCCACAGCCTCGACCTGCTGGGCTCCGGCGATCCTTCTGCCTCAGCCTTCCAAGTAGCCGGAACTACAGGCATGCGCTACCATGCCTGGCTGATTTTTTTATTTACTGTAGAGATGAGGTCTCACTGCCCAGTCGGGTCTTGAACCCGCGGGCTCAGGCAATCCACTCACCTCAGCCTCCCAAAGGCGCGGGCTGAGCCACCGAGCCCGGCGATACTATCTCATTTTAATGAATGAGAACATTAGCTTGCCCAGTGTTATGAAGTTCATAAGTGACTGAGTCAGTACTTGAGTCAAGGTGAGTCTAATTTCAAACCCTGTGTTTGTAAGGGTAGGCTAAACAGATTTCAAACAAACAAACAAAAATGCTTTGTCAAATGTATCAGAATACGTTTCGGTAGTCTCTACAACTCTCAACCCTCACCCCATCAAGTTCTCTACTGTGTTACAAATTTCACAAAGTTGTAGTGCTTCAGTAAAGAGGAGAGCAAATTAGTAAATATGGCTGATTATTGCTAATCTTTTTCTGTCATTTAAAGTTATTTCTATCTACTCTTGTTTTTTTCTTCCCAGGAGCCCTCAGAAGCAAGCGACTGCACATCTGTTTTGTTTTCTTTTTTTAAATTGAGGTGAAATTTACATAATGTAAAATTAGTTATTTTAAGCTAACACTACAATGGCAATTAATACATTCACAATGTTTAGCTATCACCAAGTCTATCTAGTTCCAAAATATTTCCACCATTCCGAAATAAAGCTCTATAACCTTTAAGGAATGTCTCTTTATCCATTCCTGTCTCTGTCCTCTGCATCTGCCTCTATGGATTTAACTCTTTTGGATATTTTTAATAAATGAAACCAAACAACATATGACTTTTCATATCTGGCTTTCACTTAGCATAATGTTTTCAACCAAATTGTAGTATATATCAGTATTTCATGCCTTTTCACAGTAGAATAATATTCCATTATATGGATATAACAGGTTTTTAATCCATTCATTCATTAGTGGCCATTTGAGCTGTTTACAACTTTTGACTATGATGAATAGTGCTGCTATAAACATGTACTTGTTTGCGATCCTGTTTCAATGCCTTGGGGCATATACCTGGAAGTGGAATTGCTGGATCATATAGTAATTCTATACTTCACTTTTTAAGGAATTGCCAAACTGCTTTCCACAGCAGCTGAACCATTTTACATTCCTACTAGCAATTTGAGCGTTCCAATTTCTTCACGTGCTCGGTAACTTTCTGGGGTTTTTGTTTGTCTGTTATGGCCATCCTAGTGTATGTCAAGTAGTGCCTCATTGTGGTTTTGATTTGTTTCCATAATGACTAACAATGTTGAGTGTTTTTCCATGTGCTTGTTGCCCATTAATATACCTTCGTTGGAGAAATTTATATCAAGCCTTTTGCCCATTTTAATTGTTTTATTTTATCTACTTATTGTTGAATTGCAACTGTCATTTATATATTTTGAATACTAGATTGATCAGATATATGATTTGCAAATATTTGCTCTCATATTGTAGGATGTCTTTTCACTTTCTTGATAATATCCTCTGATGCACAAAAGCTTTTAATTTCAATGAAGCCTAGTTTATAAATTTATATATTTTATTAATATATCTATTTTTTCTTTTGTTGCTTATGCTTTTGGCATCCTATCTAAGAAACCATTGCCAATTTCAAGGTTGTGAAAATTTGCCCCAATACTTTCTTCCAAGAATCATATGTTTTCAGCTCTTCTATTTGAGTTTCTGACATTGTGAGCTAATTGTTGTATAGTAGATTAAAGGTCCTGTGTACTCCTGTTTACTCTCCTTTCCTTTTCTTCCTAGGAACCCTTGAAAGCAAGGGACTGCATATTTTTAATCTGACTTCTCTGACCAAGTCCGAAAACATTTTGTCCGCCACACTTTATTTCTGTGGTGGAGAGCTAGTCAACATCAGTCTAAGCTGCCCAATGTCTCAGGAATGCTCACACCATACTCAGAGGAAACACATCCAGATAGATCTCTCTGCGTGGATTCTCAAATCCAGCAGAAACCAAAGCCAACTCCTGGGTCATCTGGCAGTGGATGTAACCAAACCCCATCAAGAGATTATGTCCTGGCTCTCTAAAGACATCACTCAACTCTTGAGGAAGGCCAAGGAAAATGGGGAGTTCCTCATAGGATTTAACATTACTTACAAAGGACACCAGCTGTCAAAGAGGATGTTATCTTTTCCAGAGCCTTATATATTGGTGTATGCCAACGATGCTGCCATTGCTGAGCCAGAAAGTGTGGTATCAAGCTTACAGGGACACCGGAATTTTCCCAAACTGGGTAGCCACATAAGAGTTGCCCTTTCTACTGAACGGAGAAAGAAGCGCTCTACCGGAGTCTTGCTGCCTCTTCAGAACAACGAGCTTCCTGGGGCAGAGTATCAGTATAAGAAGGATGGGGTGTGGGAGGAAAGAAAGCCTTACCAGACCCTTCAGACTCAGCCCCCTGAGAAGAGCAAGAACAAAAAAAAACAAAGAAAGGGACCTCACGAGAAGAGTCAGACACTCCAGTTTGATGAACAGACCCTGAAGAAGGCAAGGAGAAAGCAGTGGATTGAACCTCGGAATTGTGCCAGGAGATACCTCAAAGTTGACTTTGCAGACATTGGTTGGAGTGAGTGGATTATCTCTCCCAAGTCTTTTGATGCCTATTACTGCTCCGGAGCATGCCAATTCCCCATGCCAAAGGTAGCCTTGCTCTTTGTCCTGTACTTTCTTCCCATTTCCATAGGGTATGAAGACGAGGGGACTGAGTTGAATGTGTGTGGGTGTGTGTGTGTGTGTGTGTGTGTGTATGTGTGTGTGTATTTGAAAAATCTATCTGGATTTACATGCTGAAGTGGAATAGGTACTACAGTTATGCTTTGTTTTTAGTGGTTGTTAAAGTAATATAAAGTCAGTATAAAGAAGGATAGGAGAAAAAATGTGGTGTAAAACATGCTTTTTGTGTTGCCTCCAAACATATTGCATATTCAGCTATGTGATTATGTGTGAATCCACACCTATGCACAATAGGTAAGCCTCAGATGGTAGAAGGCTAACCTTTGGGGAGGTATTCAAAGAATGAGTGGGAGTCAGAGAAGAAAGGAAGGGCTGATGGGATTGATGCCCTGGTGCAGGACTTTTTTTTTTTTTTTTTTATAAATGATCTCTTGTGAGACAAGTTGTCTCCACAAAGGTCAGGATCAGAATTCAGTCAGATAAACTGGCCTCCTGAAATCTACCAGATGTTTATTTCATTTGCTTCCCTGCTAAACATCTAACAGAAATCGGAATAGGATATGGTGACTTTGTAAACTTCTTACATGACCCATTTCAGCCTGCCAGAGCTTGCCTATGTCTTTTCAAAAATCAGTGGGGACTGTGCTTTGTCACGTCAGTACTCAGCATCCTGACAGAGGTAACTGCATCAGTCTCTCCACGCCCTACCTCCATCTTGCACAGCCAAGTTCAAGTGTCTTCTCTTTTATTTAGAGTATAAATAGTGAATTCTGCAGTAAAATACAATGGTGTCCTTCAGTCTTCAGTCAAGCTCATTGCTGCATTTCTGTTCTCTGCATTTTAAATCTCTATTGTACAATAAAACGTGGCTCAAAGAACAGAATTCAGAAGAGGAATAGAGGTGTTTTATTTTATTTTTTCAAAACTTGATGTAAATCAATTTTTGCTATTGTATGATAATGGAGAAAATATCCTTTGCTTAAAGAGTGACCAGTTTCTGCTTGTAGGTATTTACAATAGCATTTTCATGTGCTGGCTGCTTATTGGGATACCAAGCATAACACTCACATAAAAGCAAAGGGTTGGCCGAGCCTGGCCGGGTTAGCCTGAGGGCTAGAAACGATTGAAATCTTGTATTCTTATTAGAGTGTCTTAGAAAAATGAGCTTTCTACGTTTTCTAAGACCCTTTCTTTCCCAAGCATTTAAAAAAATCATTTCGTGTTTCATAAACTCAAACACAAAGTAAGGATTCCATGTATTTGTAATTATATAAAGAGCTTTAGCTAGGCGAACTATTCATAAAGGACATTTTACTGATCAAGCAAAACTTGTTCAATTGGGTGGGAGCACATTTAAACACACCCTCCACAAACATGACAAATGTAACAAGAAGTGATGAATCTTTTTTTTTTTTTTTTTTTTTGAGTTGGAATCTCACTCTGTCGCCCAGACTGGAGTGCAGTGGCCGATCCCGGCCATCGCAGCCTCGACCTGCTGGGCTCCGGCGATCCTTACGTCTCAGCCTTCCAAGTAGCCAGAATTACAGTCATGCGTTACCACGCCCGGCTGATTTTTTGATTTATTGTAGAGATGAGGTCTCGCTGCCGAGGCGGGTCTCGAATCCGCAGGCTCAGGCAATCCACTCACCTCAGCCTCCCAAAGGCGCGGGATTACAGGCTGAGCCACTGAGCCCAGCGAAGTGATGAATCTTTATTTTACAGTGTGGCTTGCCTTATGGCATTGAGAGGCAAGGATGGATTCAAAATCTGTCTCTAAACCCAGGATGACTGATTTTAGGTGGGTCTCAGAGTTTTCCAAATAATCCCTCTCACTCTCCTAAACTGTAATTTCTTCTGGGTAGCCTGGGGACAGAGTTTTTCTCTTCCCTCATGGCTGTAGCTTTTGGGACCCAGAGAGCCATGATAATGTGGAGACACTCGTTTGCTTTTTGGCCCAGCTTTGAAGAACTGACTTATTCACATCGCCACAAATACTTCCAACTTGTCCCTCTCTCTGTTGGTTCTACCTGCTTTTACTTTTCAGAAATCTACGGTCATTTCAATAGAAATTCACCTTGGTTCTCAGTGATCTAAGGAATAACAATGTAAAAAATAATGATGGGTAAGTTAAAAAGAACAGAAATACATTTAAGGGAGATGTATGTTAGTAAATGTGCATGCTCGGTCATAGCAAGGCTTTTGAAACCTTTACTTGCCTGCAGATTGCCTGGTATTTTGTTAATATGAAGGTTCTGATCCAGTAGATATGAGGGTAGAGCCTAAGATTTTGCGTCTCTAGCAAGTTCGTGGGTAATACCAGGGCTGCTGATTTGCAAATTGCTTTCTGAGTAGCAAAATTGAGAGTCAAATCCTTCGGACTTGAATCTTGATTCCACCTCTTATCAGCTATGGTACTTCAGAGGAGCTCCTTAAACTCTCTTCTTGTTAGCTTTATCACTTTTGAAACAGGTAAAAATGTATGTGATTAAAATAATAGTTTTTCATAATACAAACAGTGGGAAAAAAGAGATAGTAGAGCACCTTGCACACAGTAGGCACCCAACAAAGATTTGTTACCGACATTATTATTAATGGTCACTCCTGAAACTGAAGGGAATAGAGAATTAAATATAGGAGACTGAAGAAAGACTATGCAGAAAGAGGGACCAAGAGAATCAAAGTGTCAGGCCAGAATACGTTTTCTAAATGTTTCTAGTCCTTTTTCAAACATCACAAAGCTGAAAATAGGATTCGATCTGTGAGTTCAATGGCTCGCTGGCTCTTCCAGTGGAGGTTACTTTGGAGAATAATAGAATCAAAAGAGCATCTGTCACAGCAACTGAACTCATCACGGTATTTGTCAAAACTTGGAATGGCATCCAAACTCCATGGAGACGTAACAGGGATAAGCGTGGAGTTTTCTCTCTGAGTTTGCCATTTCCTTTTGCCAAGTTGAGACTGGAAGTTTGGCTGTTACATGGAGTTCTCAGTCTCTCATCACCTTGTGTGGATATGCTCAGCTTTTAAAGCTTTCTAGTGGTTCCCTTGAAGCCTTCCTGGCTTTATGTCTTTCGCATGGTATAGTAGATGGAAAGCGTGAAGCTATAGGAAACTGCTACATTAAGGGCAATTAATAAGCATCTCTGTTATCAGTAGTGTCCAATGTGGCAACCAGAGTGGAACATTTAAATAAAAACATAGTCCAAGCAACAGAAGAAAATAAGTCTCTGGTCACATCAATATAACACACAGGGAGAAACTGAGATGCCAAAGAACTTTCAGACTCTAGATATACTTTTTGCCCCAGAGAAAAGTTCTCCCAGGCTAGACTCCTCTGCTGGCCTGCGTGCTTTTGGCCTCCAGAGCAAAAGCCTGCTCTATATGGCGGGGCTTTGTGTCTGCAAAAGTTGACAACCTGTTCTGTAATTCAGAACAGCTGTGTTCTGCCTTTCCCAAATTCCAGGCTTTGCCCTTTCGCTGATTCCAATTAGATAGTTTCTGGGCTATCACACCCATGTGGGTTGGACTGGAGATGTGTGGAGCAAAGCCCCATGGCCCAGGTCAGGAATGAAGGCTCTCAGCTGATGACACACTTTTCCCTGCTAATGCATTTGTAATCAAATTCAACTCGAGGACATCAGCCATAGCTTGGCAGGTGCAGACCTGACCACTGTAGATTTCATTCACAGACACAGCAGTTTGGATTTTTCTGATTTCTAGCCCCTACAGCCAATCTGTCCTCCCAGAGAGAGACTCTTGGAACTCTGCCATGAGATGAAAAAATGCCCGTACAACTAAAGCCAAGTTCTATGCTTTTGCTACTCCTCACCACCTTAGCAGAGACAAGAAACAGAAACTTCAGATGAAAATGATTGAGACACTGTCACTGACAGATATCCAAGAGAACCAGCAGGAATTACAGGAATGGAGTTATTTTTGCAAGGAATTTTGCAAAAGCTAGATTAGCAAGCACATAGGATTAGGCAGCAAAGAATCTAAATATTTGAACCTGATATCCCATATAAAGAAGAAATTCACTTCTAACGATTTCAAAATGACACACCCTCAATTAATATCCTGAATCTTCCCATTCTAATATCTAGTCATGAAAATGAACTCTAAAAACATTAAATCTTTATGTATTGAGTTACCTAAGCAAAAAACAGACAAAAGCCTAACCTGGTGAAGTCATGTTTCATTCTTGTTAGAAAGAGAAACTAGTGAGGGGAGAAGCACAGATAATGCATTTGTGATAGATATAGTTTTTAATTTCTTAACTTGCTTGGTAAAGAGTCACGAGAAATGGGATTTGAACTCTAAAACAAAAACAAAAATTTTGAACTGGTAATACGCATTACAACAGCAAATTACTGCATGGATCTTTTGTGCATGACATAATTATTCTTGGTAATGGCAGCTTGATCAGAGGATTCCACAGCAAGGGAGAGAAAGAGAAAAGCAGACACTCCCTAGTAATCTGAGACGTTTCTGATAAGACACATGAGCCCAGAGTCAAGGACTTGTGCCTGAATTCCAGTGAGCCCACTAGTGACTACTCATACATTCATAGTTTCTGAATCTATCATTTCTGAGATGGAGCTTTAAAAAAAAGGACAGGAATTTTCCTGGGAAACACCCATGAATATTTTCCATATCTTCACCAGGTTATTTGCACAGAATCTTTTATTTTTGTTGATGGAAATTACTATTTCCTGCAAGTATTTAGAATATGTGCTACTCTAAATGCTGAGAAACAACATTGCACGGCTGTATTTATCGCCCATGGCCTCATTTAATTAAGTAGACCACTTTGTATAAAATTTAAAAATTACAGGAGTCAGTAAACATTAAAGTAACAGAATAATGTCAGAAAATCTGGTTTTAAAAAATCCTTTTGGGCTTTATGGCAAGCTGTTTGGATGATTGAGTCTTAAAAATAACTTTAAATCAATAGAGAAAAGCAGATGGCTGCAAAAGTTTTCTTTAGAAATTAGCAATACCGACCGGGCTTGGTGGCTCAGCCTGTAATTCCAGTGCTTTGGGAGGCTAAGGTGAGTGGATTGCCTGAGCCTGCGGTTCGAGACCCGCCTGGGCAACTTGGCAAGACCTCATCTCTACAGTAAATCAAAAATTAGCCGGGCGTGGTAGCGCATGTCTATAGTTCCAGCTACTTGGAAGGCTGAGGCGGAAGGATCACCAGAGCCCAGCAAGTCGAGGCTGCAGTGGCCGGGAGTGGCCACTGCACTCCAGTCTGAGTGACAGAGTGAGACTCCAACTCAAAACAAAAAAACAAAAAAGAAAGAAATTAGCAATACCAATAACAAGTAATAGCTGCTGACATCTATTGTGCAATACTGATCACAGTTTGTGTAAGTTACTCATGTACTATTGATGAGGCAGAGCATGCAACATGCAAAAATGGAACAGTGTGGACTTCCTTTCCTTAAGGGAAGAATACCTTGCTTTGCACCTAACAAAAATTAATGGATTCAAAGCTAACCATTCTTTTTAACATATTCTTAACGTCTCTAGAAAGAAGAGACTAACAGTTGCTTATCATTAAGACTTTTTTTTTATTAGTTACCCTATTCACAATAAAGTTGAAATCTAATAATGCATGGGTAATTTTTTTCGTTTAAATTAAAAGATTATATGAGATAAATAAGTTTCGCCTTTCCTCTGACAAAAAGAATCCTTTAAAAAAAAAAAAAAAAGCAATATGCCAGCTTTCTATAATATCTGCTTCTCCCTGGGTTTATATGTACCCTTAACCTTTTAACTTGTTCATTTCCCATGCTTGGTGTTTTAAGAGTTTGAAATTCAAATATCGAGTCATTGGGGTAGGGGTGCCTCTGAGCCATGAGAAACACAGCTCAAAGTCCTGAAAGTAAAAAGTCAGCGTTTTGGTCTAAATCCTACTCCTGACTGGCAAGCTACTAAATTTCTGTTTTTTAATATGTTTAAAACAAAACTACTTTTATCTGCAAAAAAGGCATTGGGGAAAACCGGTGTTGAAAATTGTGACATCTCTTAGGAACTTCTTACCACTCTGGCGATACCTACCATTCTGGGCTTGCAAGAGCGACTTTTTCCTCGGTGCTGTTGGGTGGAGAAGAGATGCACACAGCTAAGTAAAACCACATGTTTCACATGGTTCTTAATGGCCCCATTTGGCATTTTCTCAGGGAAGAGAATATTACCTAGGCTTCTTTGGTGAAACTTTTGCCATCCATAGGGTAAACTTAGGTCCCACAGATATTCCCAGAAGACAGAGCCCACTCTTAGAACACAGCGCCAAGTTTAATGTTAAACCCACGGAGCAACAGTGACCCCCAGTGGCCAATGGTGTGGTCTTCTTACCCCCCTTTTGGGCTTCTAAAGAGAATTGAATAATTACATAGTGGAATACTCACTATAAATATCACGATAGCAGTGACAATAACGTATTTCTGTTAAATAAGATATTTGTTAGGGTTCATTTTATTAATATGGGGTCAAGAGCAAATCTTTTTGTTGCAACCCTGTTATTGAAACTATCCCAGAATGTATGAATCCATGTTTGGGGACTAAATTGTTTGTGGTTAAATGATTCTAACTGAGAGAACTGAGTTTAAATCCTCACTCTATATTTACTAACTCGTTGACCATAGACATGCCACTTAAGATTTTTGAGTCTTCGTAAAATGTTAGCAACGTTCATTTTGTTGTAAGGATTAAAGACACTACATATAACATGCCTGGTATGTAATAGGCACTTAATAAATAATAACCACTCCTGAAATGGTGAGATAGGAGACAGGCTGAGCATGTAATGATGCAGGGGCTTTCTTAACTTGTTGAAACAAACACATTAGGCCAACATTTTACATGATGAGGACCGAGGAGCAGAAAAGCAATTCCACCTAACACGTATTCTTCCATTTCTTTTTCTAGTCTTTGAAACCATCAAATCATGCTACCATCCAGAGTATAGTGAGAGCCGTGGGGGTCGTCCCTGGGATTCCTGAGCCTTGCTGTGTACCAGAAAAGATGTCCTCGCTCAGCATCTTATTCTTTGATGAAAATAAGAATGTCGTGCTTAAAGTATATCCTAACATGACAGTTGAGTCTTGTGCTTGCAGATAACTGGCAAAGAACTCATGGGAACGCTTAATCTGATCGTTCGTTTATTTTTATGGACTTTTTAATTTTTTTATTTTTTGCACTGCCAATGCATTTTGTTTCAAAAGATTTTTTTCTATAGTAAAAAAGAGAATGAGCAAACAGATGGAAGATATCCACCAAGGAGAACTGGACTGTATTTGTTTCTGAATGTAACTAAAAGCAAGATTTTAGTAAATACGGACATCTATTTCTCCTTCTTAAAATCAAACACAAACAAAATTATCCAACTGTTTTTAGAACTGTTAGAGAACACACTGATTTATTTTTGTAATAGGCTTTGAAAATAGGTTGGCAAAACAGCAATAGCATGTCATTTATCTCTACTCATCTAATGACTAAAGAGGAACAGCAATTTTATGTTTTGAAGGAGGCTTATTGCCTTAGATTCCTGAGCAACTCAGCAAGTGCTAAATAAGCCAATCAACCTTGATGTTTGTCTTAGAAATTTCTGAGACTCTTCTTGACTTTGTTTTTCCTCCACAAGTCATGGTGTGTATTGAGTGGGAAGTGTGTGTTGAGTGTGTATGTGTACAACTGCAGGTACCTGTGCCCACTCTGGGAAGGGTTACTTAATAGAGTTTTATAATTCAGTTTACACAGGATTTTTACAATTTTTTAAAATTTCATATTCTGGCAAGCACCATTCAAAGATGAGAACTTTACCAAATATGATAGAACAATGCAAGAGCATAGACAGAGGGTTACCATTTGATCCAGCCACTGAATTGCAAAGATAGTTGTTTTTATTTCACTGCCTCCCAAAACAGGGAATCAGAAACCCAGTTTTTGGAAACCCACATGTAATTCCTCTTCTGTACTTCTTTTGCAAAGTTCTTTCATTTATTCTTCTAAATTGAATCCCAAACTCCTTCCTGATACCATTAATTTTTAGTTCTCTTGTTATCCCTCTACTCCCTGTGACATTATTAATAGGTGTCGGGGCTCGAAAACTGATGAAATACTGGAGATCTCTTTAAATGACCAGCTTAATCATAATCACATGTTGAGTAGCATTCTCCAGCCACAGCCATGCCCAGCCTCTTTTTCACACAGATCAGGGTTTGGGCTCAGTCATGGAGCTTATGCAGGAGCAAAGCTCACTAAACAGTACCCACCAGGCATGGGAGTCAAGTAGAGACCCTTGTTATTCTTTTCTGAGTGCCACAAACATCTCCTCTTTTATTCTTAAAAATTGTCACTATATTTTACTCACTATATTTACTTGTGTGGCAAAAATGTGTTCAGGCCAGAGACCATGATTGATGTTAATCTGTGGTTAAACCTTTTTGTTGTCTTACCTGATGTTTAAAAACAACCAAGTCATTTCAGAGGTCATGCAGTATCAAAAGACCTGGAGTTTTGTTCTGTCTCTGTCTGTTGCTGTCTATGGTGGTTCAGTCATTTAATAAATATTTATGGAGTATGTATTTTGTAAAAAGCACTGTGTTACCTATGTGTCTTTAGTGTCCTCACTGGCAAGATGAAGAGCTTGGCCAATGAAGCTGGAAGACCCTTTTGGTGCTGAAGGGTTGGGTTTAAAATACTAGCTATTAAATGCACATCTGTGAAGCGATGACTGCCATAGATATAGAAACACTGCAAGTACATCCGCTTATAAATCTAATGCAAGAATATCTTACACACCAGTGTTTTTTTCTTCTGGTTTATTATTTTCTTCTGGTTTATTTTTATTATGGTAGCATAAAGTCACAGATTCAAAGTGAGGTGGGGAATAAAATTACTTTTTAATAAGTTTATCAAAAATTTGAAAATAAAGCGTATGACAGAAGTGGGCCAGTGTGTGACCACCATATCCTGATCATACTGTCTTTCAACAAAGAGGACTTTTTATTGATAGATTTGACAAGTTCTTAATTCCCTTTCTTTTTCCTAGTGTTGTATCAAGACTTCTGACCAATGACACTCCTCAGCCTCCTTATCTCCAAATGTCTCTCACCTTTCTTAATTTGAATCAATGCTTACTTATTACAGATTTAATTCTACAATGGCCAAGAAAAACCCAAGTAATAAAATTTTCAGGGACCAATTAATTAAGATTTTATTGTAACCAGCAGTTGATGTGATAAAATTATAACACAGTAAAAGAGCTTGGGTAATCTCTTAGCAATGGAAATAGTTTTTAAATAGTAGTGACTTCTGAGTAACTTTGTAACTGTCTTTTCATTAATGAATTGAGGACATTTAATGGTATGAATGGGAAAAAGTTTTATTCCCAAAGAATAAAGGAAGATTACCTTCCAGTAATAGAAGTTGAAGTAAATGGAATAATATTTTACTTAATAAAAATGTATTTAAAATAATTAGAAAATTAAGTGCCTATTTTAAAATTTATTAGGTACTAATATCTGTGTAATTCCTATATAGACTATTTAGAAATCTCCTGATATTGACATTGACGAGAACATAAACTTTATTTATCAAATGACATTTTCTAAATCACAAGTCATCTCTCTCTCTCTCTCTCTCTCTCTCTCTCTCTCTCTC
>NW_007257455.1:477478-512948 GCF_000164805.1 Carlito syrichta
GAAAAAGGAGAGTGGTGTCTGACCAGGTGAGTAACCCTAAAGGGAGCTCTTAACATACAAAGATATACTAGGAAGAGGAAAGTTCCTCCTTCTGGAAATAAAGAGTGAAAAATCAGGAAACCAGAAAGTGCCACTAGCAGGGAGAAAAGGGTGCTAATGTAGGATTTCTGTGGAGCAAAGTAGCAACAACAGGTGAGACTCAAATGATGAAGTGAGAAGGAATATTTCAATCCTCCCTCCTCCTCCCTACCACCCTTTTTCTGCTTCCAAATCTCCCTCTGACCCCCATTCCCAGATGCAGGACACAAACGCACACATACACACAAATCTCTTCATTGTTTTAAAAAGGAATTCATGACTAATAACTACTCTTGAATTCAAATCAAGGGGCTGCCAATGTCAGTGTAGTATTTTAAAAGTACTGGGTTCGTGACCCGCCTGGGCAGGCGAGACGTCATCTCTACAATAAAAAAAAAAAAATTAGCCGGGCATGGTAGTGCACGCCTGTAATTCCGGCTACTTGGAAGGCTGAGGTGGAAGGATCGCCGGAGCCCAGCAGGTCGAGGCTGCGGTGGCCGGGAGCGGCCACTGCACTCCAGTCTGGGTGACAGAGTGAGACTCCAACTCAAAAAAAATAAATAAAATTTAAAAAAATAAAAATACTTTGCTGTAACCTGTGTGAGTAATGTATAAAATTTGGGTTGGAGAACATAAACTGGAAGACTGGAGTCCTCATGTCCCAGAACTACAACATTCCAAATGAGCCTACATTCCCCTGGCTATGTATTAACCAATGATCATTTATTTGTTAAGATATTTACTTTAATATTTCTGAATAAAACTCCTATTGTTCGTGTAATATTTTCATAGGTAATCATGTGTGAGTAATACTATTAACACTGATTTATACAAATATTTTATGTAAATTACGTGATTCAGTTTAGCCTTTCTGCTGTCACTTTTCTCTGTGCTAACAAGTAACTAATGTCTGGTCATTGATTTCTTGTTGAATCAAGGTTGGATTTAGAGAATAGCTGCGTGCACTCGCTGTTTAAGATTAAATAAGAGATTAAAGAAGAAATCTTGTACAAGTCTGACTTTTCCATATAACTCTTTTTTCTCCTGAGAATTGTATTTTAATGTAGTTTATAAGTAATAAAATGATCCTTTTGTCCCATAAAAACCCAAGCCTTCCCTTCAGCTTTCCACACTAGTTTCTGTAAATGTTTTAGTTGAGAATTTAATGCTTGTACAGTAAATGGCAATTTAAAATATATATATTATATATGTATATGGAAAAACTTTAAAAATGCTTTTAATTTATTTAATGACTGTTGCCTTCTTATAATGGTAATAAATTTCATCCTTAGATGATGAGAAAAACTTCTTTTTACTATAGTTATTAGATGCAAAATGAAATTTTGTTCTTTAGTCAAATCCACTTAAAGGGCATATCATGTGAATCTGTGAAGGATGCTTCACTACCATTGTATAAGCTTTGCTGAATTTGTATCATTGTCTTTCACTAATGAAGAACTATTCATTATACAGTATGGAAATAAAAATTGCTGCATTGACCATTTCTCCATTTTGTTCTCCTTATTGGGAAAGATGATATTGCTAACTTGTTTTCAACTGCACTGCACTTTAAAAAAGGTAATAAAGTTTAGGCCCAGTTTGAACATTTCCTAAGGGTATCATGAATGTTGCAGCATCACCGACTATTAACATGACATGATTAACATTGTAGACAATATTGAAATACACCCATAAGGAGATAGATCTTATATCTTCCAAATTTGAGAAATTCAACAGGAATTGTTTCACTATTTTTTCTTTTGAACCACAAATTTCACATTTTATATTTGAACATTTTTCCATCCCTTCCTCTCTCCCTCCCTCCCTTTCTTTCTTCCCTCTATCTTTGTTTGAGTTGGAGTCTCACTCCATTGCCCAGGCTAAAGTACGTGGCAACCACAGCCTCAACCTGTTGGGCTCAGGCAATCCTTCTGCCTCAGCCTTCCAAGTAGCTGGAACTACAAACACATACTACCACACCTGGCTAAATTTTTAAATTTTTTTGTAATGTCCTGCTATGTTGCCCAGGCTGGTCTTGAACTCCTGGACTCAAGTAATCCTCTCACCTTGGCCTTCCTAAGTGTTGGAATTACAGACATGAGTTACCATGCCCAGTCAATATTTTTTCTTGATGTCTGACTCACTATTTGGACAATAACTTTCTTTTATCAGACATTATTATTACTATTTCCTGACCATTTTAGGCTAACAAGACCCTAAATTTACTAAATTCAATCACATTTATAAAAAGAACTGAGGTTAAGAAATAAAATATGCTTTCATATTATTTTCACTCTTTTAATCTTTTTCTGTTAGACTCATACTTTCATAATATTTTTTGTTATTTTGATCCATCTCTGTTAGACTTTGATGTTTGCATTTTGGAGCTGCAAGTTACATTCAGAGATCATCTTGAAAAAGTCCCTTTGCCTCCCAGTGCCTCACATATCTCACCTAAAAAAGGGGACAGTAACTTTTCTGCCTGGTAATGTTTTACAAGGTTTAATGAGATAATACATGTAGGTGACTTAGCCAAGTGCCTGAAACAAAATAGACTTACCGAATATCAGTTATTATTGCTATCGTCTAATTTTGTCTTTCTACTTTCCAAATGAGGATATGTAAATGTGCTATGATATACACCTATGTGAATGTCTTCCCATGATGTCCCCATAGGAACTGCTCCCATGACAAAAGTGGGTGTCCGCCAGAAGCTGGACCAATGCTGGCAAATCTGAGAGTTTATTTAGTAGAAAGATTGGCAGTGGATGCTGTAACAGATTTTTAACAGGCATATGGACAAGTTTTAAAAATCAGGTACAGAGAAAGAAGAATGAATGGGGACAGACAGAACATTGGTCCTTTCAGAGTAAAGAGCACGGCCACTTTGTATCCTGATGACAGTTTAGTTTCTGTACCTATTTTTCATAAACTGTACTTTGTCCTTTGATTGCACAAGCTATCCCTGAAAACTCAATGGATTACCTAATCTTATGCTGGTTTAAGTCAATATCTGTAATTTACAACCAAAATTATCTTGATGATGACATAATGAAGTGTTACATATGCCCAATGCGCAGGAATAGCGAATGGAAAAATTGTTATAAGGACCCTGACAACATTATGGAAAGCAGACGGTCTTTGAAGTCCAACAGTCTTGAGTTTGGATCCAGGCTCTGTCAGTTGCTGGCAGAGTGATATGTACCTTTGCAGAACATTGATAAGATCATCATGTTGTGGAGGTGGCCAGTTCTGTGACTCATGAATACTTCCAAAAGAGTCACTGCTATCAAGGTTACCTGAGTTCTCATGCCAGAAGATCACCTTGAAATGCTGCTTAGGGATGGTCCTCTAACAGCTATGGTAGATGTTAGGGTTGAGAATAGGAGCTTTGAGCACATATCCACTTCATATCACCAAGGGTGATTGTACAAAAACCCTTATAACTGGTGGAGATGATGCACTTGATGATACTTATTAACATCTAAATTGTCCACAGTCTCAGAACTGGACGTTAGCAACATGTAACTCTTAATAAGTGACTATCAATCAACCAGTGAAATGAAAGCATACTCACAATAGGAAAAAGCGTAGTGTCACGGGGTTATACAACGGTGCCAAAAAAATGCATACGTTTTAAGCAATGTTATCAATGTATTACTTTTCAAAGTACTTTTCAGAAGTGGATACTGATAGTAACCACTTTGAGTAGCTCTTGTAATTCCAGAAGTCCAATGTGACCTGCATTCATCTTATTGAGTGTTTCAATTTTAATTGTTGTTTTTCTTTCTTAAAATGTGAGTACATTTTTTCTGGCATATTCTGTATATTTAGATTCACATCACACAACATTTAAGAATTTTTGAGACTTTATGCATGCTCTTTTATTCACAAAAAAAGTGGATGTTCTCATGGTGTGATTTCAAAAATTTAATTTGGATTGTACTTGTTTTTTTCAACTGCCATTTGGTGCATCTTCGGAGAACAGCCCTGAAATCCCAAGCTCTGGGCTTGAGCACTTTGCTAAGTTCCTTCACCTTCTGAAAGTCTTCATTTTCTCCAAGTGATTTTAAGAATCCCTTTTTGCTCTAATATGCCAGATTCTATTATTCAAATGTCCATATTGAATTACAGCTCATAAACATTTTCATCCTGATCAAGTCTTAGGAAAAAACAAAAGCCATGATGAAAGGGAAAGTGGGAAGAACAGAGAAAGAGTGGAAGGAGAATGGAAACCCAACTCCAGTTTAGAAGTAGAAGGTAGACCCCATCTCACTTCTACCATGGGATTGAGTTGGTGAGACTCTTCTACCTTCCATATCTGTATTTCACTTAAGATAGTCATCTTCTCATTTCTATAGTAAAAAATAATTTTATAAAAACTAGATTTATTTATTATTATTTAAAAAATTTTTTTTGAGTTGGAGTCTCATTCTAGGCTCAGCCTCTGGAGTAGCTGAGACTACAGGTGTGCACCACCATACTTGGCTAATGTTTTTGATTTATTGTAGAGACAAAGTCTCACCAAGTTGCCCAGGCTGAACCCCTGGGCTCAGTCAATCCTCTCGCCTCTGCCTCCCAAAGTGCTGGGATTATGGGCATAAGCCACTGAGCCTGGCTAGGATTTGTATTTTATTTGGTAAGAATTCCCCTGGCTGTTTTACACCTATTTTTTCTAGACCCAGCAGAGGATATGGGAAGAAAATCCACCTTGGGTTTGTCTCTTGTCCAAGGTCATCGTTTTTTGTCTGGATTTTTGAGATATAGCCTGTGGAGACAGGATACTGTATTCTGTCAGACAATTGGAGACAGCAGGTAATTAAAAAGGTCAGAACGGGGAGCCTGACTTTCTATTTCCCCTGTCCTGAGGCAACAAGCTATCCAGTCCAGGGATAAGTTAAGTCAGAGAGTAGCAAGGATTCAACCCCTCGCTTAAAATATCCACCAACTACATTTTCAGAGAGGCATGCAGGCAGATTGTCATCAGGTTTCAGTCAAACCCAACCCCCTTCTGGGGCTCAGGCCAAATGTGGACACTGGAGTCCAGAGGAAAGCAGGTACATGCAAGGGCACATGATCCAGCATTCCCCAAGACATATTGACTTAAGGGAAACAGGTTGATGTTTATGGGACTTCAGCTCTGCCTTCTGTAGCGTTTCATCACTACAAATACTGACATATACACACATGAACATAGATGGATTTTCAAACATAGGCCCAGTGTATGTAATTTCATTAAATCATCTTATTAGAAATGAAAAAAATAATAACACAATATAAAAATCTTGGCAGTTGAAACAATAACACTGACAAATGCCAAATGGAAGGCAGAGTCATGTGCTGGTATTGGCAACTGGAAACTTGGAGCTGTGGGTGAGCTCTGGGTGATTTTACAATGCAGGGTAGATGGCTTGCCTGGCTAGGAGATGCACCTGAAGACATACTAGGCCCTTTGGAGCTGTGCTCATAACTTCCTTTGATTTGCAGATCACCTTTTAACACTTCCATGGAAGCATAAGTATTAAGAAGACAGGTTTTGGGTTTGACCATTTAGGCTGGAGCATTTCAAAGCTCTTTAGCCTCTGATGTCATCAGCAGGTCCCCTATTCTCTTCCATGGTGTTATGGGTTTGATAGGGGTTCTTTTGACATTCTGTTTCACTCCAACTAGCTATAGAACTCGGATCTAGAATTTATCATTTGATTTCTTGTAATAGGCAGACTCTTCTACAGTATGCTGGTTTGAACTGCCTGTTACACAAATAAGAAAATAAGTTTGTGAACAAGGAAGAAATCACCTAAATGTGAGTATAGTGGCTTAAACTAAATGTGATATTTTACTCACGTAAAAAAATCTTAAAGAATCTTTGACTTTGTTATTATTCTTTCTCTTTCAGCTTTCTGGATAAAATTTGAATTTAAGAGAAGGCTCAATACCCTGTAAGGATGGTTATCAGAAACACAAAGATGATGGCTTACAAGCCTGAATGAAGATACAAAGCAAAAGTAAAATAAGTGGAAAATGGAATGATTGGCTCTAATCATTGAATACTTATTTATTGAAAGGATTTTTGTTTATTGAATTTATGGAAAAAAAGACAGAGCCAAATCCTAGGCTTTTATAACTGATGAAACATAATTATTTGGACTGCAGAGCCTCTTACTACAAAGAAAATAAAAGTATCTGTTTTGAGTCACTGGAAATTTGAACAGTAATACCATGACACCATCAGAGACAAGAGACCCTGAAAAGTAATTTATCCTTTAACTGACATACCCTTAGATAAGTAGTCCTTCAGTAGTTTGAATGATAGGCAGCTTGGGTTTCAGTTTCAGCCTAGGATTTAAAACTCTGGCAGCTGATAATGCTAAACCACTCAGAAAAATTCCCTTGGTAAACAAAAATGTTGGACGTGCTGGAATCTTAACCTGCAACAGAACTGTAGCCACCAGCCATGTATGGCTACTTAAATTTAAATTAATTAAAGTTGAACAAAATGCCAAATTCAATTCCAACTAACCACATTTCAAGTGCTCAGTAGCCACCAGTGACTAATGGCTACCTTTATTGGACAACACAGATACATAACATTTCCATTACCACAGAGAGTTTTCTCGGGTGACATGCATCTAAGAAACAAACAGAAAGTCGTTTGATTTTGACTCTTCAGAAAATATGTTGTCTGCCCCATGTGTCCCTCCACTGAACAAGATGCATTATCACATAGGGAGATCTCTGACCACTACATAGACTTAGAAAAGCAATGAAAGATTCAGAGTCCTCATGGCTGACTAAAAGCTGAAAACTACTACAAACCTATAAGCCCCCACTCTTTTGAGCTCACGTGTTAATCACTCTCTGACGTAGAAGTTGTCTCAGATCATTTCTCCTGGCGCTGCAACCAGTTTTGACTCATCTGTGGATTATAATACAGATGTTACTTACCATCCAAACACAGTTATGCTACTCAATGCAGCACTCCATGACGAAGAAAGCTTCCAACACAGCTTTCCTTTGGTTCTGAACAACTTATTATGATGACGTGAAATCTGTTTGCAGTTATTTCTAATTTGGTCATTCAAGTCCACTTTTTCAAGGAACAGTTCTTCTGCCCTTTCTAAGCATTCAGAATATAGATAACTGATAGATGTAGAAGATGATAGATAGACAGAAGGATGGATAGATAGATAGATAGATAGATAGATAGATAGATAGATAGATAGATAGATGTTAAAAAGTATTAAACCATTTGACCCTGTCTTTCTTTTTTTTTATTAAATCAATATTTTTTATTATGGTTTTGTGGGGCACAGTTAAGGGTTAGGTGTACAATTACGTTTCATTCAGGCACCCTGTTGATAAGAGGTGTTTCCCCTTCCCCAGACAGATATTTGCTATTATTTCAATTCCTGCTTGACAATAACTCAATTCAATAATTTCTCCATACAAGCAAATCACTTGACAAATCAAAGACATTATTACAACCATGTGAAATGTTGTATAATAAACTACACTATTGTATACAAATATGATTAAAATTTATTATATATTTATATCTTATAAAAATGTGAAATGTTCCCCCCAAATTTCTCATCAGTTACCTTCCTTTGAGAAAGATAGATTGTTATCAAAATAAGGAATAAACATTTAAAAATAAATACATCAGAAAGATCATAATATTCAAAGCTAAAATAGAAATTTGTAGATATAAACTAGACAAAAGCAGTTGGTCTTAGCCTGCTTTGTGATGAGTGTTTGTCTGAAAATCCATGGTTTAGATGGGACAAAATCAATCTCTACAGCCCAAATCAGATAATGTACTTGTTTTGTGTTTTCTGAAGAACTTGTGTTCCCCTAAAACATTGAAAATTTTTTTTTCTTAGCTTTTCAAGGTACAAAATTCTCTGCCAATTGACCAGAAGTGTTTGTGTTTGTGGCACTTAGAATGAGACTCACAGATCATGTGTATAAAATATATCTTAGTTATGTTTTCAAACTGTGTAAGGTGCTCTAGGATGTTTTTCTCAGTGTTTCATGGTTAGGAATGAATAAATGAAAATAAGTACTGGGCCAGGTGCAGTGGCTTTCACATGTAATCCCAGCACATCAGGAGGCCAAAACCAAAGGATTGCCTGAGCCCAAAGATTCGAGACCAGCCTGAGCAACTTGGTGAGACCTCGTCTCTACAATAAATTCAAAAATTTAGCTGGATATGGTGACACATGCCTGTAGTTCCAGTTACTCAGGAGGCTCAAGAGGAAGGACAGCCTGAACCTGGAGGTGAAGGCTGTGGTGAGCCATAATCACGCCACTACACTCCAGCCTGGATGACACAGTGAGACTCCAACTAAAAAAAAAAAAAAAAAAGTGAGTACTGAATTGTTAATTCTTGCTTCCAACCTAGTTTTGAGTGGAAATTCAATAACTGAGGCAAGATTTTTGAAATGGATACTGTGAGCAGTAAATAATCAAGAAGCTGATATACAGTGTCAAGGTTGACAGGTGTTCGGAAATTCTATTTGAGAAATCAGTAAATAAGTAAATGAGAAAGGTTTAAAGATGTTCTAAGCACTTGCTTCAAAATTATTCCGTGGCTCAGAATGCGTGGCTGCAATTTTCTGTCCAATGTCTCTCTCGTGAAAGTCAGGAAGCGCTTCCCATTCTGTGACCTCTTTCTCATGCGTGATGTGCAGATGGACACACATCCGGGTGTGTGTGCACACACACAAAGTTACAGAAAATTTTTCTCCAAATATTCCCCCCGCAACACCTGACAAATCTGCATTAAACTTTTCTCAATCTCTGATGCACCTGCATTCTGATTTTCTGGCTGGGAAAGAGAGTGGAAACTTTTGGAAACTATCACACTCCTCTTAAATCAGCCAGGTAAATGAGTTGCACATGGCTCTTAGTGTTCATGGGAACTCCCAAATAATATGATGAGGAACAAATGCAATCCCCAGTAAAGCAAGGGAACATACCCACAGCTCACAGTTTATACTTGTGCTGTGAATCGTGTGGTTGTGAGAATACTTTAAGCACCATAAAATACTAGACGACTTTTAGTTATTGTTGGTTTCTATGCATCAGACCATCAATTTACTCTCAATTCCCAACAATCCAAACTTAATAAATATTCCTGGCTCTCTAATTGTAAATAGGAATGTTAATGGAACTCTTATTTTGCAGATACTATATACATACTAGAAACAAAAGTCATCCATTTTAAGACTTCAGAGTAACCTTTGATAACAATAAAAATATTGACAATAACATGTCATTTTTTGTACAAGAGACAATGCTATTTTCACCCCCCAAAATCTAGTTTAATCTTTACAGCAGTGGAAACTGAGTCTTAGGGAATTAAGTAATCTTTTCCAGACCTAACAGTTAATAAAAGTTATATGCAGACACTGATTCTTCTAACTCCAAAGCTAACAGTATAGCCACTATGAATAGTGCTTATGACTTATGATTACTGGCATGAATGATCCCATACTGTGAGGTATTATTATTATTCCCATTCTACAGATATTGAAAATGAAGCCCAAAAATAAGTGCATTTATAGAGTAAATTATAGTGCTCTTCCCATTTCTTTTTTGATTATTTTTTTATAATCATTTCCTTATTACCATCTTTACTTATTTATTTCACAAACACTGAGCTCCATGCTGGGCACACTATAAGGGCTAAGGATAAAATCATACACAACACAGTCTTGGCGCTTGCTTTCAAAGGACTCGTAACCTAGAAGAATCAATGTGATGGGCCAGGCAAAGCTGAGTGACACCATAGGATGTCATGCATTCACCAAACATTTATTTATCATGTACAGTATTCTAGGTACCAGGCATGTGAAATTATGTGACATGCTATGGAAGCACTACTGTGTATGCAAATAATAGTAATGCCACAAATGCAATCTGGATATGTACTCAGGTTCTCACAAGCCACGGCTCCTAAAGAAGTCATCTTCAGTGCTGGTAATAAAGCAGCAACCATTTTAAACATTCTACAATTTCAGAAAATCAAATTAAGAAGCTTATAACTAGATTGACAACCCATCTCAATTCACCCACACCATTTCCAGATTACACGTTGCCTCAGCATAACTAAAGCACCCCCTTCACTGCCAAAATTGACCTCATGTGTTTAATAAATTGTAAGGTCACCCAACTTTTGACCAATGGAGGTTAATACCCGCTTTGCTTTAATATACAGGGAATGGTTTAATTTTCATTTCTGGAACACTGACTCTGTGTTAGGCACTGTACCTGGAGGGAAACCCTCCACCCAAAAAAAACACAAAAAACTGTGGAATATCTTTGTGGGGAGGAGGCCTTGTAGTACAGGCTTCCCCTATTAGTTAAGTGCTTTGGAACCCATTGCATAAATATACCAGCTAGCGTTGTGAGAGGCTGTGTTCGACATCAGTAAATTTTTACAGGGAAGAGTCTTTTGATGCATTTTTGCATTTCATGGTGGGTGACTTACAGGCTACCTGCCCACACTTCGCTGAGTGTTTAGCAGTTTTTGACCAAAAATAGCATGACCCCTGTGCCCCGCCCCCCTCTATTCATGGGTTCTTGCCCCAAGTGACTTTTTTGTTTTTGTTTCTCCAGATGAAAAAAGTCCTCAAAGGGAAATATTTTGCAGATGTGGAAGAGGTGAAACAAAAAAATGACAGAAGCACTAAAAGGCATCAAAATTGACGAGTTCAAAAATTTTTGAGCATGTAAAAATCGTCTCAATAGGTGTATCGCATCAAACAAAGAGTACTTTGAAGGTGACTGAAGTTTATACATGTAAGAATAAAACACAATTTTTATAAATAAACTCCATGTTTTTGGGATCCCTCTTGCACTTGTGCCTCCTTACTCACCACAAGAGTTAAATTCAATGGTATTATTCCTGCTCTACAGAAGAGAAAACTGATATTTTAGAGAGTTCAATTACCTGCTCAAGGAGCACACAACTACTAATGGTAATGCTGGGATTATATCTGGTTCCTCCACTGAAACAGGAGATAGACAATGATATCAAGAGAGGGATTGGAGTAAAGTATCCTCAAAAAAGCTGAGGATAACATGCTACTTGCTCAGAGGAGAGACAACCAGAACATGGATCTAAATGCAGAGCCAGGAGGTCTGTGACTGTCACCGAGCCCGCAGAAGTTCCGCACAGCAGTCTTCACCATCCCCACCCCCAGCTTAGCTCTGCTGACCACATCTTCAGCTCTCTCATTTGGATGTTGACCACATGCAGGAAGCCCACAGGGGCAGAAGGGATGCATGATGACCACTGAGCCCTCTTTGTTGGCATACTCCCTTCAAGAGGGTCTTTGTGTCTTTGTGAGTGTTCTTTTCACCTCCTTCCATATGGAGCCTTCAGATAGTGCCTCAGGGACATTAAAAGAGGATTTTTCACCAGTGAAATGGAACTTTTATTGTCTGTGAAAAGATGCATCTCTTTTGTGAGTCCCTTTATTTACCTCTGCAGTACTATAAACTGAAGCAGGAAATTACACTTTCAGATTAGAAAACAAAGACGGAATGAGAGATTTTCATGGAAATTTGCTTTAGTTGCTTGGGATTTCTCATCCTCAATAAAAATTGCCTCACTGTTTTATCTGCTAATAAAAGCAATTTATCATAATTGTAGGAAATATCCACAACAGAAAAAGGTATAAAAATAAAGTAAAAAATGACTATGATTTCAGCCCTGAGAGATAACCACTATTCATGCTTCAATTTACATCCTTCTGGCTATTTTTTCATTCTACTCCACATGAACACAGTTTACTGGTTGAATAAAATTGTGGATACTGTATGTATTCTTTTATAAGCTCTTTTCTCCATTACAAATTATAAATATTTTATGCTATAAATGTAGGTATATAGAAATGTTCTTTACAGTGCAATACTTCATCTCATGGCCACTCCCCAAGTGTTTAACCACCCCAAGTAGCAAGATATTGAGGATTAGTTGTTTTTTGCTGTTTCTTTTGCTGTTGCACAAGATTCTACAAAGAAGATTGTCGCACTGACAGTCCTACGTAGCATTCATCCTGTTGTTTCTTCTTAGAAATCAAACCTTTTACATTTTGGTTCAGAATGGCACACTTTTCTCCAGAAGGATCACCAATGCCCAATCCCTTTATTGGCGTCAGAAAACCTGTGTTCTCTATGACCCATCCAACACTTGCAATTATCAAACTTTTTAAATTTTATTGCTTTATTTAACCATAGTTTTCCAACTTGTTGTGAATAATAATTAAATTTAGTTAATTAGATAATAAGTAGTATTTTAAAATAATGTAATTAACTAAAGTTTACTTACTTTGTCTAATTAATAGTCAACTTAAATGTATTTATTATACATGTTTTAATAACTGCAATTCTTCTTTTTTTTTTTTTAGAATGCCCAGTACATAGTCTTTTCCCATTTTGTCACCAATAAGTTTGAATTGTATTGTTTATTTGTAAGAATCCTTTATACATTCACAATATAAAACTTTTTACCTGTTGCTCGTATGACAAACTTAGTCATCTGTCTTTTATTGATTATGGATTTTATTTTATTGACTGCCCGTGTGTATATTTATATGTGCATGTATACACATGTGTATACACACAGAGTGAGACTAGATATAGACACAGCTACAGTCACTAATAGACAAGACACGCCTCATTCCCACCACCTGTGAGTGAGTCACTATGGTTCAGTCTTCTGTTCCTAACTCTCTGTGGCCTTCTGTGTGGAATTCAGTGCTGTCTCTAAGGTTGTTTAAATATTCACTTTAAAATTTCATCTCTTCTCTTGAACTTGAAACTCCTTGAGCCCCACAAAGCACCCAGCCAGGGTCAGGTTATGAAATAAATAAATGGAGGGAAGCTTTGCGTCTAGCCTATTCACTAAGACATGAGAAAACTGTCCTCCAAGGGTTAGTTGCATGGACCTGCCCAAGATCACATAACAGAGACAATCTTACTGACACTTTACTCAGTGCTCCTTCCAAGCATTTCTTTTGTTGCAAACAATAGTAAAATGCACCAGACAGCACCGGTGTGGGACTGGCTTAAATGGAGCAAAAGCACCCTGGCTTGTAAAGGTTGCAGCTTGGCTCTGAAGCCCAGCGGAAGGGAGATATTGGAGCCTATGACATGCAAGAACCCAGAGGCTCTATGCTATGATTTTAGCCACCCTTAGCCCCTCTGACAGCAGCAGCGGGTCATCCCAAGGGCAGTATCCTCCATAGACTTCCCTGTCAAGTCACTAACTCAGCAACTAGAGCCCAGTTCACTACGGTGACCACTAGAGGGAGGCCAGCTATTAGCCTGAAGAAAAGAAGGCTGTATCACACCCAGGCTTGTGTGCGGACACAGGACCTGTGCGTGGGCCAGAATCAGTTCTTACGCAGCCCTTGCTTCCTATGGGTACAATTCCAGACAAGATTGGAAATCACAGGGATTTGTCTTTCTCTTCATTGTAAGCTACTTATCCATTTGCGCAACTCTTCAGTGGAATTGTGAAGTTGCATTTAGAAACCCATAGAATCTCTTTCCCTTTCTCTTTCTCTCTCCCCCTTTCCTCTCTCCCTCACCCCTCCCTCTCCCTCCCTCTCTGTTCCTCTCCCACTCTCCCCCTCCTCCTCCTTTTCTCTCTCTGTCTTTCCCTCCCTCTCTCCCCTTCTCCCTCTCTAACCCTCTCCCTCTCCCCTCCCTCTCTCCCTAACTCTCTCTCTGTCTCCCTCCCTCTCCCTCCTCCTCCCCCATCTCTCTTTTTCTCCCTCTTTACCTCTCCCTCCCTCCCTGTCTCTCTTCCTGTCCCTCTTTCTCTTCCTCTCTCTTCCTCTTTCTCTCTACCTCTCCCTCCCTCTCCCCGTTCCTCTCTCTCCTTCTCTTGGTCTCCCTCCCTCTCTCTCCTTCCCTACCATCCCTCTCCCTCTCTCTCCCCTTCTCTGACTTTCCTTCACCCTCTCTCCCTCTCTCCTCCTCCTCCTTCTCTCTCCCCCTCTTTCCTCCTCCCTCCCTCTCTACCCTCCCTTCTTCTCCCCCTTTTCCTTCCCCCCTCCCTCCTTCTCCCCTTCCTCTCCCCCTCCTTCCCTCTCCCTCTCTCTCCCTCCATCTCTCTCCCCTTCCACCTCCCCCTTCTCCCTTCCTCTCCTTCTCTCTCTATCTCTATCCCTCTCTTTCTCTCTCCCTCTCCCTCCCTCCCCACCCCATCTCTGTCATCTTTATTTTTTTAAGAAAAAGAATACTCTGTACACCCCTTTTCTCAGTGTCAGGTATTTCTGCCCAAAAAGCATTCTGAGCTTATGACATTTGTCTGATGATGGGTACTGTGAACTCTGAAACAGGAAACATCAAGAAATAGTTTAACTCTTTAGTCTAAAAGATAAAAATGCCAAATGGAACTAGAGTGAAATTTATCTTGCTCTTCTGTTCAACTAAAATTTTTTTAGAAAATAAGATTTAGTATTGCCTTTTATCACATTACTTATGGTTCAGTCAGTTTTCACAGAGGACACATAGCAAATTTAGCAATTGCCATTCTTTTCTATGCTTTGAATATTTCTTGGATTTATACAGTTTCTGACAAACGATCAAATCCATAAATTTCTGACTGAGAGCAGAACATCCTTTCTCTTTAAAAACAATAAAGAAGAAAGGGAGAGTAAAAAATGAGAAAGAGAGAGAGAGAGGTTCTATGAACATCTAAATGAAACTTCAAAATTCCACTGAAGAGCCTCACAAAGGCTAATTTGTTCCCAGCAAACCCAGGCAAGCCCATCAGGGGTAAACACTAGTGAGACTTGGCTGTAAGTGAGACAGAGAAAACAAGCAATTATAATCCTGAGCACTCACACTTTTTAAAATTCAAGATCACTCCTCTTCATCTGTACAAAAATGAATTGCCTCAGCTTTACCAGAAAACTCGCCATCAGTCAAGTTAACCTGATCGTCATTTAGAAATAGAGAAAATAGCATCTTATGTATACCAATATGTCTAAATATTGTCAAGTTTGTAGTAAATGTTTCAGGGCTCCCCTAAATCAATCCTTCCCTCAGTTCACTTGAGAGTGCGACATTTAAAAAACAGTCCTAGGAAAATAACCAGTCACTCTACCAGTCAGGAGTGAAACACTTAGTGTGACCTACAAAAACAGTAAGCTCCTAGGTTAAAATAAAAATCTCCTGGTGTATTGCTTATTATTATATATAATGTTGCCTACCCTGTAGGTTTCCTCTTAATATATACAGTTCGGACAAAAAAAAAAAAAAAAAACCTGACACCTTTATTTTCTCTCTCCTGACAAATGCTACAATTCTCAGTCAAAAAAAAAACAACAATGAGTCCAGATTGGGTCTTGCAGCATAAAGTGAAGTTCAGGTTGTTGGATAGTTAATGGTCACATATAGCAGTTTAAACAAATATCCCCCAAACTGGTTGTAAAGTTGGCATTTCTGGATAAGTTATCTACACCGTATTATATACATGAAAAGGAAATTGTGCATATCTATGTCCAGCTTGGTCTGATGTGCTCTCCTATTTAACATGCTAATTTGAACATTTTGGGGTTTATGTTAGGTTACAACTCTGATTTTTTTTAGAGCAGTCAAATCCTAAAAAGAAACTATTTGAATAATCAAAAAGTCCAAGCCGTACATACATTCTGCTGTCCTTGTATAAGAAAACAAAATTCATTCATTTGTAAGCCTTTGAAAGTAACATGTACCAAAACAAAATCAAATCTAATTCAATCCATAAATATCACAGGGGTAAAACAATATGCTGGAAAAATATATTGGCCTAGAGAACCAGGAGACAGAGGCTCTGATGGTGCTTTAGCACTAGGGGAGCTTGCTAACTTTTCTGGATTTAGTTACCTCATCTCTAACTCTTGCACTCATTCAGAAAATATTTTCTGGTGTCTGTGACATGCCAAGCATCACTCTTGACACTGGAAATAGTACCCTGTCCCCATCAAAGTTATATTCAACTGGAATGAGACAGAAAATAAGCAAAATACATAGGTGACTACATAAAACGTGTATCAGAGAAGGACAAATGCCATAAAATTAAGTAACAAGGGGATGAGGGATAAAGGGAACTGGAGCGTTTTCAACTCAGCAGAGTCTTCAAGGAAAAACACACTGAGAAGGTGGAATTTTAGTCAAAATCTAAAGAAGGTAAATGTCTAAATTTCAGGCAGAGAAAGTCCTGTGAGCAAAGGCCTTGAGGTGAGAATATACCCTCTAGTCTGAGGAAGACTAAGAAAGCCAGGACAGTGGCTGGAGTGGAGCGCAAGACAGAGAGAAGTAGAACATAAGATCAGGAAGGTACTAGAAATGGAAGGGAGTAGGGAGAGAGAGCGAACAAAAGAGAAGGAGGAGGAGAGAGAAGAGCAGAGGGAAAGGAAAGAGAGTGAGCAAAGAGAGAGAGAAAAGAAAGAGAGAACAGAGAGAGAGAGAGAGAGGAGAGAGAGGAGAATGAGAGAGAAAAGGGGGAGGAGGGAGAGAGGGAAGGAGGGAGGGAAAAAGAGGGAGATGAGTGCTGTGAGATAGATAGGGAGAGGGAGGGCGAGATAGGGAAAGAGGGTGTGAAAGAGAGGGAGAGAGAGAGGAAAAGAGATGGAGGGGGAGGGTGAGACAGGGAGAGAGAAAGGGAGAGGAAAGAGGAAGAGAGGAGAGGAGAGAAAGACGAGCTGTGAGGTCAGGGAGGTAATAGAGACAGGAGAGTGAGTCAGACTACAGGTTCTGAAGTACTTTGGCTTTTCCTCTGAGTGAGATGGAAGTCATCACAGGATTTTATATAAAGTGCCATTATCCTCAGGCTTATATTTAACAGGCACCACCCTGCTAACTTATTTTTATTTTTGTAGAAAAGAGGGTCTCATTATATGTAGTGGCCGATCTCCAGTTCCCCAGTTTAAGCAGTCCCTCTTGCCTCAGTCTCCCAAAGTACTAGGGTTATGGGCATGAACCACCAGACTCAGCCTGTGTTTGTTTGCTTGTTTTTTCTGCGACAACAACAACAAAAAAATGACTTTAGGCTTTTGGTAGGTACTGCACTGAATCTGCAGATTGTTTTGAGTAGTATGGGCATTTTAATAATAATAAGTCAGCCAGCTCAGTGGCTCAGCCTGTAATCCCACACTTTGGGAGGTGGAGGTGAGTGAATTGCCTGAGCCCGCAGGTTCCAGACCCACCTGGGCAACTTGGCGAGACCTCATCTCTACAATAAATCAAAAAATTAGCCAGGCATGGTAGCGTGCACCTGTAGTTCCAGCTACTTGGAAGGCTGAGGCAGAAGGATCACCAGAGCCCAGCAAGTTGAGGCTGCAGTGGCCGGAGAGCGAGACTCCAACTCAACAACAACAACAACAACAACAACAATAATAATGTCTTCCAATCAATGAAGTGTCTTTCAGTTCATTTGTGTCTTTTGCAATTTCTTCTGTCAATGTTTTGCACGTTTTAATGTACAAGTCTTTTTCTGGTTAAGTTTACTCCTAAATATTGTATTCTTTTTGATGCTTTTGTAAATGATATTTTTTTGAGTTGCCTTTTCAGAGTTTGTTGTTAGTGAATGGAAACACACTTGTTTTTAAATCTTAATTTTGTATCCTGCAACTTTACTTGTTTATTCGTTCTAACAGGTTTTATCTGATTTGAGTTGTGTTTTGTTTTTGTTTTGTGGAGTCTTAGTTTTTCTTAATTTGAGATCATGTCATCCACAAACAGACAACTTTACTTTTTCTTTTCTAACTTAGATGTTGTTTGTATCTTCTTCTTGCCTAATGGCTCTGGCTAGGATTTTCAATATTATACTGAATAGAAGTGGCAAGTGATCATCTTTATCTTGTTCCTGATCTTAGGATAAAAAAACTTTCAGTTTTTCACCATTGAGTATGATGTGAGCTATAAGTTTTTCCCAAGTGGACTTTATTATGTTTGGGTAAATTCTTTCTACACCAGAGTTTTGTTTTAGTTTTTGTAGTGGAAGGGTGCTGAGTTTTAGCAAATACTTTTTCTCCATCATTAAGATGATAATGTGATTCTCATCATTCATTCTGCTAATATGTTTTATTACATTACTTGATTTGCATATGTTGAACCATCCTTATATCACAGGGATAAATCCCACTTGGTTGTGGCATGTGGCTCTTTTTATGTGCTGTTGAATTTGGTTTGCTAGTATTTTGTTGAGGAGTTTTGCTCATCAGGGATACTGGCCTGAAGTAGTCTTTTCTTGTAGTGTCTTTTTCTGATTTTGATATCAGGGTAATCTTGAACTCCTGAGTTTGTAAATGTTCTCTCCTCTTCAATTTTTTTAATACAATAATATTGATAATAATATGGACCGTTTTAATTTTTTGGAATAGTTTGAAAAAGATTGATGTTGATTCTTCTGTCAATATTTGGTGAATCATCAGTGAAGATAATTCGTGCAGGCTTTTCTTTACTGGGAAATTTTGATTAATGGTTCAATCTCCTTAGTCATTATTGGTCTGTTCAGATTTGCTATTTCTTCACAATTTATTCCTGGTAACTTGTGTGATTCTAGAAATTTATGTTTCCTCTAGGTTATCCAATGTTTTTGCTGTATAATTGTTTATAATGGTCTCTTATGGTCCTTTTTATTTTTGTAGCATGAGTCGTAATGTCCACTCCTTCATTCTGATTTTATTATTTGAGCCTTACAACTCAATAAAAAAAAAAATGCTAAAAATGGGTAATATTTGAATAGATATTTCTCCAAAGAAGACATAGAAATGGCCAGCTGGTATATAAAAAAATGTTGAACATCCTTAATTATCAGGGAAATGCAAAGCAAAACCACAATGAGATACACCCTGCTACCTGTTAAGATGGCTATTACTAAAATAGTAATAACAATGGTTGGTGAGGAAGTGAAGAAATTTGAATCCTTGTATACTATTGGTGGGAATGTAAAATTATTCAGCTGCTGTGAAAACAGTATGGCGTTTTCTCAAAATTTAAAAATAGAACAACCATATGAACTAGCAATCCCCAGTCTGGGTTTATATCCAAAAGAATTAAAATCAGGGTCTCAAAGAGATATCTGCATTCCCATGTTTGTTGCAGCATTATTTACAATAGCCAAGATATGGAAACAGCCTAAACGTCCATTGATGAATACATGAATTTTGTTTTGTTTTTGAGTTGGAGTCTCACTCTGTCGCCCAGACTGGAGTGCAGTGGCCGCTCCCGGCCACCACAGCCTCGACCTGCTGGGCTCCGGCGATCCTTCCGCCTCAGCCTTCCTAGTAGCTGGAATTACAGGCACACGCTACCACACCTGGCTAATTTTTTGATTTATTGTAGAGAGGAGGTCTCGCCTGCCCAGGTGGGTCTCGAACCCACAGGCTCAGGCAATCCACTCACCTCAGCCTCCCAAAGGCAAGGGATTACAGGCTGAGCCACCGAACCCAGCTGAATAAATGAATTTAAAATGTGGTAAATACATGCAACAGAATATTATCCAGCCTTATGAGAAAAGAAAAAGCTTGCCATATGTCACAATATGGATGAACACAGAAGACATTATGGTGAGTGAAATAAGACTGTCACAGATGGACAAAAGCTGCATGATGCCACGCACGTGAGGTCTCAGTCCAACTCATGGAAAAGGTAGACTGCTGGTCACCTGGCCTGAGCGAGAGAGATGTGGGAAGCTGCTCTTCATCTGGTAGAAAGTTCCAGTTATGTAAGATGAATATATTCTAGAGACCAGCTGTACAACCTTGTGACTGTGATTAACCACACCATATTGTGCATTTAAAAATGCAAAAAGGTGTATCTCCTATTTAGTGTTCCTACCACACACACACACACACACAAATAGAAACCTTGCTCATTACCAAAATGTTTATTGCAAAAATTGTGAATAATTTAGAAAAATATAAAGACAAGAATCCGTAATTTAACCACTCACAGGTCAGTATTCATTTTTATGTTATTTTCTTCTGTTCTTTTCTCTCTCTTTGTACACAAATACATTTAACATTTGTGACAACACCAGAGTTTAAACTTTGTTCCTGTTAGTATTATACGATTCTTTTTATGTGATATTGAATATTCCTCCATAACACAAAATGTGTACTGAACCAAGACCAAGTCATTAATATGTAAGATAAAATCACAACCATGATCAGGAAATTCTTTGTGGTATTTGATTTCAGTTGCTTTATGGATCACTGTATATGCACACAGGTGCTCAAAAACGTTTGTTGAATGAATGTAGAATTTCAATGTGAAAAAAGCAAAATAAGTTAAAGGACAAAAAAGAGCTTGCATTCCCAACTATTTTGTTCTAAAGAAAATGTAAAAGGTAGAAGAAGTTGAACTTGGCATGAAGAGAGATAAAAACTGATTCAAAAACTCCCACTCTGGTTACACTTCACCATCTAAAACCTTTCCAACATTACTTGTACATAGCATAGATGCTTTGACTGACACTCTGGAATAACATATACTTGAAAATATGTTCAACCATAGCATAACCACCTGGTTTAAGTTGGTGCATGAAAGACAAGTCTTTTGGGGTTTTTGTTTTCTTTTTTGAGTTGGAGTCTTACTCTGTCACCCAAACTGGAGTGCAGTGGCTGCTCCCGGCCACCACAGCCTCAACCTGCTGGGCTCTGGCGATCCTTCCGCCTCAGCCTTCCGAGTAGCCGGAATTACAGGCATGCGTTACCACGCCCAGCTGATTTTTTGATTTATGGTAGAGATGAGGTCTCATCAAGTTGCCTAGGTGGGTCTCGAACCCACAGGCTCAGGTAATTCAGTCACCTCAGCCTCCCAAGGTGCGGGATTACAGGTTGAGCCACTGAGTCCGGCAAGTCTTTTGTTTTAAGTAATTTTGATTCAGAAAAATATGCCACACAACAATGAGGATTTAAAACTCCTTTCTTCCCCTAAAGCTTATAGTAATGGTAATGATGTTGTCCATTCTGAACATCAGCCATGAATATTATGCACACAGTAGGTCCTTTAAAATGTTTCTTGAATACATTTTTGAATGTGTTAGTTTCTTTTCACTACTGGGTCACGTTTCTTTATCTATTCAATGGGAATAGTAACTTAATAAAGCTGAGGCAACAATTTCAAGTGAGGAAATATACATAAAGTACTTAGCACACTGCCTGTCACGTAAGCGCTTAAAATGTGAATGCCTTTCCTTCTTTTTAGTCTTACATAGCTGCAATCATCAATATCTGGCAACCCTACTTGAAAAATAACTGAGACCACAGTCTGAAAACTGTTATTAGCAGAAGAAAAGGCATTTTACACACACACACACATGAATGCACACACATGCGCATACATATGCACACACATACATATATTTGTATATATCTAATTACCCACCTAGAACTGTGGAACCCCAAGAATCACCCTTGCTTATTTTCTCTTCTTCCCTTATTCACAGTCAGTTCTGTCCTCTCTCTCTCTCTCTAACATAGCCGATCTACCCAGCACCCCCAGCTGTGATTCCCTCAACACTGCTATCTGAGCCAGCCAGCCCCCATCCGCTCTCCCCTGAATTAAGTGATTCAGCTGTCTGCTGAGTGGTCGGCCTGCTTCCTTTATTCTTCAATCTATGCTTCCTCACAGCATAGCCACCAGAGTAATCATTCAAAACCATAAATCAGATCTCTCCTCTGCTCCAAAAGAAAAAAAATACATAGATCAAATGGCTTCATATTTCAACCGAAATACAAACCATGCTCTGTACGGAGGCCTGCGAGACTCTCACAGTCTGGAGCGGTTTACCTCTCTGAGCTCTCACAATTCTGGAAATGCCAGAATATCTTTCTGCGTCTGGAAGATGCCAAATTCATTCATACCCCACAGCTTTTGTGTTTGATTTCTCTGCATGGAACACTTTTTCCGGAACTGTCTCAAGCCTGTTTCCTTCTCATCATTCAGGTCTCTGCTCAAATATTCCGGACGCAGGAAGGAATTTCCTCATGTCACGCCCCAACCCTCATCCTGTTTAGTTGTACTAATAATGTTTATCACTGAGATGAAAGTATCCGGTTTATTTATTTTTGCAAAGGGAAAATAATTCCCTTTTAAAATTATTAATCTGATCTTGCTTTCACTTACTGAGAATAAATCTTGGTTTCTTTCTAGAATCGTCCACCTGCTGATTAGGATCGGTTCCACTAATCAGCAGGTGAAAAATTCCTAGGAAACATTAAGCTTTTAAAATTTAAAGGCCAAACTTAGGTCCCCAGAAAGGATTATCTAAATTCCTGTGTCTTCTCCTTCAGCTTATAAAGGATCAGGCTTTGTGAAAAGGACCAGAGAGTTTATGCAGGTAAAGAAAGTCCAGACATAACAGAGAGAGGAGAAAGCCTCCACTCAGGAAATTTCAGACAGAAAGAGAAAGGAGAAGCAGCCCCATGATTACTGCATTTGATGCTCCCCACAGGCTTCCTCGGGGCAGATGGCAGCATGGAATATTAAGGGTGCAACACAGTTGGGCAGTGGCAGACCCTGAGCTATGGTAGCATGACTTTCTCAACTTTTATGAGGGGATCCCCCAAAACTTGAAATTTATTTATTTAAAAACTGTGTATTTATTTTTACATGTTTAAACTTCAGTCATCTTCAAAGTATTCTCCATCTAATGCAATACATCTGTCCAGACACTTTTTCCACTGCTCACAATAGTTTTTTTTAACATGTCGGTATTGATGCCTTTTAGTGCTTCTGCTATTTATTGTTTCACCTCTTCCACATCGGCAAAACATTTCCATTTGAGGACTTTGTTCACTGGGGAGACAAAAAAAAAAAAAAAGTTGCTCAGGGTGAGATCAGGTAAATAGGGAGGGTGGGGCATGGGGTCATGCCATTTTTGGTCAAAAACTGCTGAACTCTCAGTGTGATGTAGTCAAGTGCACTCCTAAATCACCCATCAGGAAATGGGAAACATGTTGAAAGAATCTCCAAAAAAACAAACAAAAAAACACACACACAAAAGTATTATAACAAACTATTTAAAAATTATTATTTTTCAGCCGGGCTCAGTGGCTCAGCCTGTAATCCCACGCTTTGAGAGACTGAGGTGAGTGGGTTGCCTGAGCCCGCAGGTTCGAGACCCGCCTGGGCAACTTGGCGAGACCTCATCTCTACAAGAAATAAAAAAATCAGCCGGGCATGGTAGCGTGTGCCTATAATTCCGGCTACTCGGAAGGCTGAGGCGAAAGGATCACTGAAGCCCAGCAGGTCGAGGCTGCAGTGGCTGGGAGTGGCCACTGCATTCCAGTCTGGGTGACAGAGTAAGACTCCAACTCAAAAAAAAAAAAAAAAATTATTAGTTTTCTACTTGAAATATTTCGGTTTAAAACTTCTCAGAACATTTTTAAAAGCAAATTAAATCCCATAAGTTTTGATTTTTTTTTTTTTTGTAACCAGAAATGGCTTTTACAACTGAAATAACATTTCAGCTAAGCAAAACATTGCTAAATATTGTTATTTGGTAAAAAGTTGTCTGGTATAGTTCCTATAAATTATACCTATTCTTAAAAAAGGTGTAATGCCCTAATGATAAAATATTTTGAAACAAATTCTTATCCTTCATTTGATTTTTTTAAAACTCTAATGATCTTCATTTTCCAAAATAGCTGGTAACTCATAGCTTTTACCTGTGAAAATATAAATACACAGCAAGCAAATGCATTTAGTAATAAACTGATAATAAATATAAAAAAAAACTCACTGAAGCCAAACACAGTCTCTCACAACAACACTAATTGGTACAGGGATGCCGTTGTGTTCCTAGAACACTTACCTAGCAGGGGAAACCTGCACTATAACAGACCCACCCTCCAAAAGATAATTCCAGGATTTGGGGGTTCCCATCCTCCTCATACATTTTGAAAACAGAAACTGTAACTCTCAAAGGGACTTGCTGAAGATCTGATTGGGAGGGGGGATTCCTTCTGCAAAGAGCAGGTGGCTTTTTGGTATGTTCTGCAAGGTAGACCTCGGTTAGAGCTGAAAGGGATCACAGTCCAACCCTCCAGGTCTCCAGCGCCAACAGTCATGACTGGGTATCCATGTTATTGAGGAAAGCCTTGAGGCCTGTCCCATCCCTGAGAGAAAATGATGAGCTTCAATCAGCCAAAGTGCAACCAGAGGGACATCTTGCCTTGGAGCCTTGGGACTTTCTCCATCCTGGGGAGGAGCATGGTTGGAAGAGGAACTAGATGAGAATCTGAGCATTTTTGCCAAAGGGGAACTGAAATTTTCATAGAGCAAGTGTTTTCATACTTTGTGGTTTATCAGAACCACCTGGGTTGTTAATAAAGCTCATAGAGGTTCAGGCATCTACCACTTCAAGCTGATATGTGTGTCAACTTCCCCACCAAAATTTGATACCCACCAAAAATTGAGACCCACTACCCTAGAGGGACAGTCCAAGTATTTGATTGGATCAACTTTAAACTGGATGAGACTTTGAATTCTTTCTTCTTCCCAATGACCTAGTAGGTGGAAGCTCAAAGGAGATAAGTTACAGAGACTATTTTAAAATTTTTTCTATGTGCAAATTTTATGCTAAGATAAATTTAGTAATACCCTTCATTTGTTTAACTGTTCACTGTCATCTTTTGTGATTAGAATATACGCTTTATATAAAAGCATATGTTGTTTATTGCTGCACTCCAGTTTATCAAAACAAATCTCATGTCACTTTTTATTGAACTATTTTTAATTTAGCAACCACCAAGTCAATAAACAAGAATATTTGGGGGTTTTTTGTTCTTGCATTACAGAAGGTGCTCCAGCTCAAAGTCACTTTAAAGCTTGCTTATAACTCACCTAGGCAAATTGCTATCACAGCTTTCAAGAGTCATGTGATATGTGCGTAAATATATTTTTAAAGTATTGAATAGTAAAAGAGAAAGCAAATCTCATTACTCAGAAATGGAAACCAAATAAATTTCATAATAGTAATCATATATCTTTTACTAGTTATAAAGATGTTATTTTGTATGGTGTGAATTTAGTTAAGCCAGAAATATGTTTCCCAGAATTCCCTTTTCAGTATGGTTCTGAGTAAGGGTTTTCCCTAAGAGAAATTTGCATAAGATCTGAAAGGCAGATGCAAGAAGCAGCCATAACTGCACTCAGATGGTCACTGTATGATCAAGTCGTGCTGCAGCTCATACTCATGGTCACTGATCTGCTGGCTCACCCTGGTGCAGTGCAGCAGCCAGGCCTATGGTTCCCCCAGCTCCAATCACATCATTTCTTGAGCATTTTTAAATCCTGAACCAGAAATATTTTAAGGTGCCAGCTTATCCTGCAGGTCACCTATGGGGCTAAGTTTGGCCACCATAAAAGACAGATGCAGATTCCAGTTTGGCCTCATGGGTTCTAGTTTGTCACCACCATTTGTTTTCCTTAAGGATTCAAATCTTTGCTTTTCTGCCCAATTTGCCCTTGTCTTCCCCACCTTATGTCCATCTTCCCTCCCCAAATTTGTAGTTCAAAATAAGCAACACTAATTATCTCACAGTTTTTGTGGGTTAGAAACTTGAATATAGTTTCTCTGGGTCCTCCAGTGCATGAACTCTTAAGGCTGCAATCAAAGCATTGGCTAGGGCTGTGGTCTCATCTGAAAGCTCAACTAAGGGAGGATCTGCTTCTAAGCTGTTGAGTTAGAAACAGCTGTTGACAGGACTTTGTTCACCACAGTTGTTGGCTTGAGGGTCTTGTTTCCTCACTGCCTGTTGGCCAGAGTCCTTTTCACTTATTTGCCTGCTCACATTGTGACAGCTGACTTCCATCAGAGCAGGCAAATGAGAGCAAGAGAGGGTCAGTAGGCTCAAAGTGTAATCCAGTCTCAGAAGTGAGAGTTCTTCACTTTTATTATATTCTATTTCATTAGAAGGAAGTCACTAGGTTCAGCCAACATTCAAGAGGAAGGAATTATGAAAGGACATGGCTGCTGTAAGCAGGGCTCCTTGGAAGCCATATTTGAAGCTGCCTACTATATCCTTCCACATAGACCTTTGAAGCACCTTTCATGTGCTGTACAGACCCCTTCTTTTAAAAAGTAGAACTTCTTTTATAGACTTAGAATCTTAAGAAAATTTTCTCAGAGCATATTTAGGGAAAAGATTTGTGACTGGCTATTGTTCAGTGGAGTGGATTATGAGTTTATACATGGCAAACTCACAACATTTTTAAAGAAAATGTATCAGCTGGAAATAAAGAGACAAAGGCAGACCAACCGAAAAGAGGCACTTCTACGACCAAACTTTTACAAGCAAGTAAGTGGCTAAGAAGTTTACTCACAGTTGCAAATTCTGGCTATATCTTATGGGAGAGGAAGTACAGCTCAGAAGGCAGAACCAAGATTCTAACAGTAGAGTCAAGAGCTGTTAAGAATAACTCACAGGATTAAGCTCTAAGAAGAGAAATGGTAACAAACGTCATATTTTAGAATCACCATAGACTAGTACCTGCCTTGAGCCTCCCATTCTCTTCCTCTAATCATGCAAGTATTCTTTGTAGTTGTCCTTTGCTCATTTTACCCTCCAATGTGTGAGTGCCAGGACAGATGACTTGTTTCCTTATTTCACAGGCTTGTAGACCTAAAAGAACATATCTAAGAAAATATATCTGAGAAGTATCATCCACACCTGAACTGGATTTAGAAGATAAGATCCTGGACCGTGAGCCTGAGCCTGATGGTATTTTTAGGAAAGCTCTTGGGAAGGAATGAATTTGTTTTGCATATGGGAGTTAATGTAAGTAACATGTGGCCAGAAAGTGAATTGTGGCAGATTTAAAATTCATTTGCAAATTCCTTAAAACACTCTTAATTAAGAAGTCAGGGTAAGTCTATGTTCCCTCCCCTTGATTCTGGGTAGGCTTGTGTTTGTACTAACAGAAGATGGCTAAAGTGATATTTGATCCAAGGTTAATGCATAACGGATAGTACAGCTTCTGCTTTCTTAGCTGGAATACTCTCTTGGAGCCAAGAAGGAGTCTGACTAATGTAAAGATTCTATGGTATGAGGAATCTAAGCTATAAAGAGGATATGCATGGGTAACCTGGTTCAGAGTCCTAGTCTTTGAGGAGTCCCAGCCACGTAGCAGATATGTGAGTGAGCAAGTTCAGGCAATTCTAGCTCCTAGCCACTGAGTCACCTAAAGTAGCTGAGACATTCCACCTGAAGCCCTAGATACTGTGGTGCCATGTGGTGGTGTCTGAATTCCTGACCCACAGAATCTAGGCGAATAACAAAATGGTTGATCTAAGCGACCAAGTTTTGGGGTAATTTGTCATACAGTCCTAACAACTGGGACTAAGCCATGCAAAGCCATCACAGCTAAATTGTGAATGAAATGCATATTTGAGGATAAATAAAAAATTCTGAGGGAAGTCAACCATCAATGTGTTTATAGTTATTTTAGAATCTTGTGTAAATGAAATAATGGATGAAAATACTTCTCCTACAATGTCTAGTAATAAAGAACAAGGATTTATTATTATGCCAAAAGAAATATATTTATATGTTTATTTCCAAATGATTATTTTGAATGACCTACAAGTAATAATATTCTAGTCCAACGTTTCAAAGTTCTAAATGTATATTTCCAAGTTACAAATGAATAACAATGTGGCTTGTTGTTCAAGGTCACATAAATCTGGGTAGAGTTAAAATTCAAACCCATGTCTTTTTTAACTCTAAATCTCTTTTCACTACTACATTCTCCCTTCTTCAGACATTTTTATATTTAAAGAAAACATTAAAAAATTACAATTATGGAAAGTTCATCACACTTGGAAGAAGCTCAAGAATGAAAAATTACATTTACACCCTAGAAAAGAAAGATCAGGAGTAATTTAATGATTAGGAATATGATATGTTTGTACATACAGGGATAATTTTTTTGTATTTCCTTGTGTACATGTTTTCTTAATTAATAAAAATTAACATTTAGGTTAGCTTAATAAAGCACTTCGTTTTGGTGAGGGTTGACCCTTCATCTTATACACTGAAGTTTGACCAATTATGTTTACTTCATGACTTATGACAAAAAAAAGACGGATACAAGATGTAATAGACAAAATTCTGCATACAGATAACCAATGAAATGGAAGGTTCAGGACTAAATGGTTATTAAGGCCCCTTTAATTTTAATAGAGACAATTACAGCAGCTCTCAACTATGCAGCATTGATTATTTCAGAGATACCAGGCAAAGGACACTCTACATGTCTTATTTAAGCCCCAAAACAAGCCTCTAAAGTAATTGTGACTTTACTATGCCTTTTTCTACAGGTGAGAAGTTAATACAAAAGCTAAATCATCTTCCCAAGGTCACTCATCTAGGAAATGGTGGCATTTGGGTTATGTGATAGTTCAGTCTCTCATTTCTTCATCTTTATAAAATACTGTAACAGGAACACAATGAAATCACATGTGGGAATTGCATATTGATAGGGCCAATCACAGGCAAAATAAACCTGTCATATTCTAAGTTGGTTATTTTTTCTATATATATAGGATTTTTAAAATGACAACTACTTACCTCCTTTGAGAATATCATTGCTATTATAACTGTACAGCTCTAATATCCATCCAATCCATACATTTCCTATCTTTATAGGTTGGTAATTTTAAAATATATACATGGAAAAACATACAGTACAAACAAACCGAATGCAAATAAAAACCTTTTAAAAATCTTAGAAATTCTTTAAGCCAGTTATGTCAATCCTATTAAAAATGATTCTTCTATGTACAATACATAATCTTTAAAAATACTACCCCAGGAAACAAAAACTCTTTGGTTCAGCAAAAGGTTTCTAAACGTGGGAATTCAATTTGCTAAGGATGTACCTTCCTGGGTCAGACGCCACTTCTCTGGTTTAACCCTCCAGACCACATTGCTGACTTCCTCTGAGTAATGAAATAATGGGTAGGACTGGATAGAGGTTACTTTTTACATAGAACATTGTCATATGAAAATATAACCAGAAGCTTGAATAATGCTGGAACTTAGCTGTTATTTTTACTCTACCAGATTAAAAAAGCTACAGAAAAAACTCTGTTTCCCATCCACTTTGGAAGGAAGAAAAGGGAGTGAACATGGTCAATACATGTAAACATTCACCAGTAATGTTCTTAGGTCCTGGGGGCCAGTGCTATTGGAACTATCAATTATTTGAAAGATTGTAAGAAGAGCAGAGGCTGAATGTCCCTTTTACTCTTGAAATCTTATCACTTTTCCAGTAACTTGCTTGCCCTAACAATCCAAAATTATAAAAACATCCATGACTCAAATGCCTTTAAAAAGAGTTATTAACTCAGCAGTAATTATACTGCATCAGCATTTGTCAATAAAATTTTCATTAAAAATTAACTGTGGTTGATCTGGAAACTTGTGGTTTATTAATAGCAACAATTGTAAAATTGGTCAGAATACCTCTGTTTCAAAGAGTCAACAGCCTTTCTTATTCGAATTTATTTTTAGTGGACACAGTGGCTTACACCTATAATCCCAGCACTTTGGGAGGCTGAGAAAGGTGGACTGCTTTAGCCCAGGGGTTTGAAGCCAGCCTGGGCAAAATAGTGAAACCCCATCTCTACAAAACATCAAAAAATTACCCAGGCATGGTGGTACATGCCTGTAGTCCCAGCTACTCAGGAGGGTGAGAGAGAAGGATCACCTGAGCCCAGGAGGTCCTGTCTGTGATGAGCCATGATCATGCCACTGCACTCTAACCTGGGTGAGAGTAAGACTCCCACTCAAAAATAAATAAAATAAAATAATTCTCTATATTTAATGAGAAGTAAAGAAAAGCCTTCACAATTTCATTCTAGCATATTTTCTACATTGGCTGTAAAAATATTTTAGCATATAAGGTATAACTTTTTCAAAGGTCCTTCATTTAACCACACATTATAACCAGCCTTAACAAGGTTTCTGAAAAGTCTCCGAGGTATCACAGCTGGTCATAAACGAAAGAAAAATAGTTTTTGTTTTATTTTTTATTTCCTCAATAGAAAATAATTACCTGGTTATAGTTAATTGACTCACTTACTTTAGGAAAAGGCACCATTGACTAATAATCTTCCCTTTCCCAGACTAGTATCAGAAGCATCTTAGCACACTTCCAGGTTGAATGCAGGTGAAAGTCAAGAGCTTCCATTGGTTACCATGATTTCTGAAAACCACCATTTTATGATGCCATCATGCTTACATGGAGTTGTCGAGAGCTAGGGAACTCTTCCAAAATGCACCCTTATTCTTCCTCCTCTGTGCATGACTTAACTGTTCAAGGGCAACACCCCTTTTAAACCCTCATAGTACAAAAAGAAGCAGAGTATGATTGCAATGGAGCAGTAGATTGCAGACAAAACTATGCCTCTTTAGCAATGATGGTTCTGACTGTGGAAAGGAACATAGGATAGCCTTTCATCCAGTAGGAAAGAGAGAACAGGACACATGGATAAATCACAGCATCTCAATGCAGTTTATGACCACATCCACACCACTCTCCTCCACTCCCTGTGCAGGGGTTTCTTTGCCCTAATGGGAGTTCAAAAGGTATTATCACCCTCTGAAGACAAAAATAACATGTTGGATGACTGATCCTCATGGTCTTCTTCTGTAGTATCATCCTTTCCTCTGTCAGAAGTCCTTGTCCCAGCCTGATAGCTCATCTGGAGGCACTCCTTTTTCAGGAGGGTACTTGTCAAAGTAGCTGTGATCAATGGGTCCACGGAGCTAATATAGAAAGGATAAAACAAAGATGGGAATCATGTTGACTAAGCACACTCTCACATATGGATACTGCTTTTATATCCAAGCACTGATTTCAGACTGTAACCACTAGTCAATTACACAAAAGAAAAAGATGACCAATGATGACACTTGAGTTATCGTCTCCTCACAAGAGCTCCCCTTGAGAACCAAATAGATCTGGTCACTGGACAGCATTCAGTGGGAACTCTCTGACATGAGGAGTATTCCTACAGAAAAGGTGGCAGAAAGTATGTCTTGTGATTTTTTTCAAGTTGAAAGCTATTTTAAGAATCAATATTAAAAATTCAAAATCTGCCAGAGTTCTCCTTCCACTTTAAAAAATTTTCTCACGAATTCAATTTAATATAGATAATTAATCCATATAAAGCATCCAGAATGCAAAACAAGGGAATGACTCAAAATACTAGTGATGCTATTGAAAAAGGAAAGTGACTCTGGTATTAAAGCACATTGCAGATCAGGTGGTTTCCAATTCTGCTTTCGAGCAAATTTTAGTAGCGCCTAACTAAATCATCAGCTGAAAGATCATTAAAAATACTATATATGATAGATCATAATGTGGTGGCAGAGTGACGGGCGACCACTCAGAAGGCACTGAAAGCAGCATTGCTATGACAAAACTCTCCTTCACCTCATATATATGAACACAACTCTTGTCACTTGAATTAATATAATAATAAATTTTAAAAGAAATAGAATTGATATTAAATCTGACCCATTTTTAAATAAACAATATTTATCCACAGGTACAGGAAATAATTTCTTCTCAACAAGAATATTAATAATTTAGTACTTTATAAATTATTTAATTTATAAATTTAATAATTATCTTTAGAAAGTTGCAATATACCTGTCATTTGACACTACATGCTATAAAAATGTGACTATAACTGGATTCAAAAGACACATTTATATTATCACAAAAAATTCTGTGACAATTTTTAAATGTTTGAACTGAAGTTTAAAGGCACTTAAAGAAAGATTTTAAAAATTGCCAAGTATAGATGCATTTTACATTAGGATGAAATTTCATAGGAAAAAATAAAATGAAAATATAGGGAAAAGAAGGAGTGATGTAATATTTCTGTCTGTACTTCTTAAATGGCTGATGGGTATCAAATTTTGATGGTATTTAGATTATGGTAAATATATTTAAAGAAATAAAGTAATATTAATGTTTTATTTTAAAATGTCAATACTTACAACATTCTAGAAATTATATTCTCTACAACTATTTAAACTTTGGTGAACAAATTCTGTTGTCACACTACAAATGAGCAACAATAAATAAAGATCATCATGTTTTTAGATAAAACACTAGCATAAAATTGTGTTGATCTAGATCATTCCTGAGTCATTCTTCCCCCCAAGTTAGTTGAAATTCTGCTTTCTCTAGTGCTACGCCGATAACGTGACCATTAGCAACACGTGGTCACTGAATACTTAAAGTGTGGCTCATCCATATTGAGATGTACTGCAAGAGTAAATATCACTTGGGATTTTGAAAATCTAGTATGGAAAAATAAATACAGAGGTTGCCAGAAAAAGTATACACATTTTAAGAAAAAAAAAAACTGTATTAAAATTGTAATACTCAATATATATCATTTGACTTCTGCAGTTATAAGAGGTGCTCAGAGTGTTCAGACACTTCTGATCATGGCGAACAACGGTAAGACTTGTTGCTGAGTTAGGCCTCTGGATCTTCCCTTGTGCACATCACACGCAGTACTATGTGTCTCAGACTTATCATGAATATGTGCAGCTGTTAGACATGTTGGAGGTTCTGTGGCATACTCACACCTCCATTGTCATTATATACTTCCACAGCATTCTCAAATTTCAGATACCACTTCAAAATGGTCTTGCACTCCTCAAATGACAACTGTGCTTCCATTATTTTCTTTGTCCTGCCTGTTGCCTGGTGAAGCTAGCATTCATCTGACAAACACCATCTTTTGAGCAAACATCGTACTACACATTGCTACTGTAATTCAATTCAACTTCAAAAAGTCATACCTAGATAACAGCTCTTAAAATGTGTATTTTTTTTAGCATCCGGTATATCATTAATATTTTATATTGATTACATATTGAAAGAATATTTGGGGTGTTACCATAAGCAAAATTAATTTTACCTGTTTCTTTTTTATCTTTTATAATGTGGCCTCTAGAAAATTGAAAACTAAGTATGTGGTTCACATTGTATTTCTAGAGTCATCTGTGAACCTGACCAACATTGACTACTTTGAGACTTAGGTGCCTCTGATATGCATAGTTGGTTCCTGAGTGGTGACACTATTTAGTCCTATATTCACAATTACTAATAGTTTCACTAAATTTTTTAAAAATCTGTTTAAAAACACCTAAAGTCTGTTATATGCCCATATATACACATACACACCTAAAATCTGTTTACAGAAATAAATACCTAGGAAAAAAATCAAGAAAGGAATAAAGTATAAATATCATACCTCTCTTCGTAAAGGTGATGGAAAGTTCCGTGCTTTCAGTCCCTCCCAATTAAAACCATTTAGCCACCTAAGAAAGAGAACAGTGGAGAGGAATATTACTCGCCCAATAAACAATTTGCATGTCAAATTATCAGTCAGTTTGTTTTGTTACCCACTCCCTGCCTGCAACCTCACAGAGGCAAGCAGCTAGATGGAAATACAATCATGCCGGCTGCCTGGTCTCAAACTATAAGGTGGTAGCATTTGTTTTTGGTAACAGCAAGGTGTTGGGAGTTGGTTTAGCATTTGTCATTTGTAGTGGCATTGTTGTGCTTGTAAATATGCCTTGCATTTTGCAGATTTGAAGAAAGTTAGTGCTACTTGTAGGCTAAAAATGATGGCGTGTCAAGTGGACAAAAATGATCTCTTCTGACATTCTTCTGTTTAACAGAGGAGTAGCTCGGGATATTTGTGCTGTCTCCAGGGAGAATGCCATCTGAGAAAGAACATGGTTCAAAGAGGGCCACTTTGACTTGCGTGATTCTCCATGTTCAGGAGAACCATCAGACTTTGAGGAAGACAGTTTAGATGCTTTAATCCACGATGATCCCCAGCAGTCAACCCAAGAACTGGCAAATGTGATGAACTGTGACCAGTCAACCATCGTGTAATATTTGCGTTCCATGGGCAAGTAGGAAACACTGAGAACTTATGCATCAACCTATAAATCCATGCCCCCTAACCTCGAGTGGGCACTTAATACTGCCAGCAAGCATTCTAGATTCCCTGGGTCCACTTCCTGCCATATTCCTTTAGACTCAAAATTCATACTTTGTCTTTGTTCCTGCTCCCTAAGCTTCCACAAGCTCCTCCCCGTCCCCGGATAATAGGATAATTGTTTCCTATTCCACAGAAGCATAAAAAGAGAACTTCCATGGTCTCCCACCAGCAAAGCCCATGTCAACCCACCACCGTGTGTTACTTTCTCTCCTGTACCATGAATGAACTCCCACTGCTTCTAGCAAGGTCAAGTCCTCCACTGTGTGCTTGATCTCATCAGCTCTGCTCTATGCACAGACACACCCCGGCAATTCCCCCCTCTACAGAATCCTCAGTGTCTTCCCTGCTAGTTCATGCTCATCAATACAGAAACATTCTGTTTCTCTCAACAACCAAACGCCTCCCCCTGCCAACTCTCCCTGTCTCTCCTCCCATTGAAGGGAAATTTCTTGAGAGTTATTTAATCACTTTGTGAGCTCCCATTTTCTTCTGACCACACTACAGTCAAATTTCACTCCCTCCACTCCACTAAATCACCTCAGTTCTCAGTACCCATCTTACTTGACCTGTTAGGAGCATTTGCCACTAACTCGTCACTCTCACTTCCTGAAATGACTTTTTGTTTGCTTTTCTGCACTATTGCCTAGGCTTTCTTCCTACCTTCTTGAGTGCTTTTCCTCATTGTTTTCCTGCTATTTCCTAATAGAGTCATGCTGCAAAGCTCAGTCCTTGGGTCTCTTCTCTGTCAACTACTCTCACTCTTCAGGTAATCTCATTCTGTCTCATGGCTTAAAAAGCACTTATATGAGGAGGGACTAAAAAAACAAAGACAAAAAATGAAATTATCTTTTGGAGGGCAGGCCCATTGTAGTCCAGGCTTCCACTGCTAGGTAAAGTAAGTGTTCTAGGAACCCATCAGCATCAGTGTACCAGCTAGTATTGTGAGAGGCGTTCGGCTTCAATGAATTTTTTTTTGGAGATTCTCTCAACACTTTTGTCTATTTCATGATGGGTTATTTATGAGGGCAACTACCCATACTGTACTGATTGTTCAGCAGTTTTTGACCAAAACTGGCATGACTCCCATGCTCCAGCATCCCTATTCATCTAATCTCAACAACTTTTTTTTGTTCATTTCCCGGGATGCAAAAAGTTCCCAAAGGAGAATGTTTTGCCCATGTGGAAGAGATAAAACAACAACAACAACAACAAAACAGAAGCAGTACTAAATTAATAAGTTCAAAAACTGATATGAGCACTGGAAAAAGCATCTTTCTTTTTTTTTTTTTTTGAGTTGGAGTCTCACTCTGTCGCCCAGACTGGAGTGCA
>NW_007257455.1:513126-522100 GCF_000164805.1 Carlito syrichta
CGCAAGCTCAGGCAATCCACTCACCTCAGCCTCCCAAAGGTGCGGGATTACAGGCTGAGCCACCGAGTTCGGCTGGAAAAAGCATCTTGATAGGTGTATTGCATCAAACAAAGAGTACTTTGAAGATGACTGAAGCTTAAACATATGAGAATAAATACACAATTTTTTATAAATTCTGGGGTTTTTGAGTCCCCCCTTGTATACTGATTACTCCTGAATTTCTATTTCCAACCAAGACTACCCCACTGAATTACAGGCTAATAACTACAACTACTATTCACCATCTCACAACTGGATATCTAATAGACATCTAGCATGTTTCAGGTCTAGATTAGAGCTCCAAATTTTCTCCACCAAACTTGTCTCAATCCTTCTAGTTACTCAAACAGAAGATACTGAAGTTATTCTTTCTCTCCAATTCTACCTCAGACCTTAAGAAAATCCTGCCAGTGCTACCTTCTGATTATATCTGTATTCAGTCTGATCAATGCTCAACACCTTCACTCAACCAGCATAGGCCAAGTCCTACTTTTGTACTGGAGAAACAACTCAGCATCAAGACTGATCATTTAAAACATGTCAGGTCACATCATGCCTTTGCTCAAAACTCCCTAGAGTTTTCCCTCTCACTCAGTGGGAAAGGCCAAGTGTGTACCATGTCTTTACCATTACCTACAAGGCCTTACAAAAATCACTCCAATGCTGCCACCCTTCATTACTATCCCACAGTCTCATTTTTCTATTCCCCTCTCTCCTTTGCTCATTTATCTCCTGACCATTCTTCCAACAAGCTAGGGATACTCCCACTCTAAGGTCTTTGTGCTCAAGACTGAATTGTTCTTTCCCCTGATTTCCTCATGGCTCGTTCCCTCCACACCTTCAGGTCTCTACCTCAAGGTTATCTTCTCAGTAAGGCCTTCTTTGTCCCTCCAGTCTAAAACCGCAGCACCCTTCCTCCCACCACATTCACGAACCTCTTATCCTCCTTCCCTGTTTTATTTTATCTCCTTAGTACTTACTACTATCTAATACACTACTTGACTGCTATCTACTTTCTGTCTCTGCTGCCCCCAGAACACAAGCTCCATGAAGGCAGGGACTTTTCTTCTATTCCCCTTCCTTCCGTGCCCCAAAACTTGAGGCACTGCTTGATATAGAGCAGGAGCCCAGTAAATGTTTGTTGAGTGACTGAATGATTCTATAAGAGAACATGCTTATATAGGACCTTGTCCTATTATATCCTTTAACATCACACCATCATGGTGATAACATGGTTCCAAGATGAAAAGATATTTTACAGTAATCTGGGTAAAGATGGGATTAAGGTGAAGCTGAAGGTGAAGTTATTTCACTTATTGCTTCCATATCATTAATCAAGAGGGGCTGAGCTGGTCTTCAGCATAGATATCAAATGTGCTGGGCTAGAAATGCACCTCCAAGTCAGGAGGCCTCGCCTCTCTTGAACACAAAACAATGTACTCTCTCTCTCTCAGGAGCCTGTTAAAAACATGGAATAATACCGTTCTATATCTCTGGATCTTTTCTACTGGGGCACTGAGGTCAGCTCAGCCAGCTGACCAATATTTATAGAAAGTCAACTTGGTCTCAGGCATTGAAAAAGACCCTACTTTTGAGATGTTTTTACTTTGGTGGAATGTGATCGGGTGGTATTTGAAGAAGTGATAATTGAATTAAGGCCAGAATGAAGCAAAAGGGGAAACTATGGGCAGATCTGTGGCAAGGGCCTTTCACATGGAAGGAAGTGGCAGGGATGAGCTGAAGTGTGGTGAATGCAGAGGAAACCAGAGAAGAAAAAGATGTCTGAGAAACAGCCAGGGGCCAGATCATGTAGGGCTTTGTAGAGCACAGTAAAGACTCAGGAGTTTCATGTATTAGAAAGTTCTAAGGAAATTATGCAATCAATCAAGTTTTCAAAAGATAATTCCTGCTGCTATGAGAAGATTAACCACAGGGCACCAGGGTGGGGCTGGGGGGCATGGGAGGTGTGAGACTTTTGAAGGCAGTCACATTCCTCTGTCCATCCCAGAGGCTAGGCTCTTCCACTCTTCTCATTTCTTCTCACCCCAAGGTGAGTTTGATTCAGTCATTAACTGGATCTCTACTCTAAGTCTAAGCTTAGTAAAAGAAGAGGAACTAAAAAGAGAGAGGGCAGGATCTAGTATATCCTATTTCAGATGCCATTCTTAACCAAGGTATCAGTCTGGAAAAAGCTGCTGGGACTCTAGTCAAAGAGTGAGAGGCAGGCAGTCACCCAGCTGTTTTACATCCACCCTCTGCCCCTTTTGTGAAACCATGGAAGTCCTCTTCTTGATCCACCCATTGCTTCTTCACACACATTAAGGCTGAATTTTCAGGGATTTCTAGGTACACAGTTCTGTGGATTCTTTTCTTCTGCCACCAAATATTTTCACAATTCCTTTTAACATATTTACAATGCTCTCTATCTAAAAGCTACTTCATAAATAATAATAAAATCATTATTGCTATTGCTCCACTGAATCAAAGAGCCTATGTGTTTCTTGCAGGGTACTTGTTACAATCTGATTTACGGCAACGTTCACTTACCACGAGTGGCTATTTGCCTAGCACTTGGCCTTTTAACACGAACTACATTTTAAGTAATGCAAGTGCCAGCATGCATTTGTATGTAAAAAATATTTATCAGTGAAATATTAGCAGCAACAGCATCTAAATTGTCTCTTCATTTTTAGAAGACTTATAGAAACTATTCTCAAAAGTAATTTCAGAGACTAGGAATGTTACAGGTAATGTTCACATACAGGCATACCTGAGATTTTGGAGATTCAGCTCCAGACCACCACCACAAAGCAAGATACATAAATTTTTTGGTTTTCAGTGTATATAAAAGTTATATTAAAAAAAGTTGTGTTTACACAAAACCGTAGTCTATTAAGTATGCAGTAGCATTATATCTAAAAATGTGCATACATTAACTAAAGTATACCTTATTAAAATACTTTATTGTTTTAAGTACATACCTTAATTAAAAAATACTTTGTTGCTTAAAAATGCTAACAATCAACTGAGTCTTCAGTGAGTCATAACCTTCTTGCTGATGGAGGGTCTTGCCTTGAGGTTGGTGGCTGCTGACTGATCAGGGTGGTGGCTACTGATGGTTGGGGTGGCTGTGACGATTTCTTAAAATACAACATTAATAAAGTTTGCAGCATAGATTGACTCTTCCTTTCACAAAAGATTCTTCTATAGCATGTGATGCTATTTGATAACATTTTGCCCATAGTAGAACTTCTTTCAAGAGTGGATTAAATCCTCTCAAACCCTGCTGCTGCTTGATCAACTAAGTTTATGTAACATTCTAAATCCTTTGCTGTAACTGCAACAATATTCACAGCATTTCCCATTTCCACTAGGATTCCATCTCAAGAAACTATCTTCTTTATTCATCCACAAGAAGCAGTTTCACCCCTTCACGTTATAGCATGGAACCATAGCATTTAGTCACATCTTCAGCTCCACTGCTAATTCTAATTCTCTTGCTTTTTCCAACACATCTCTAGTCACATCCTCCATTGAAGCCTTGAACTACTCGAAGACATCCATGAGAGCTGAAATTAACTTCTTTCAGACTTCTGATATTGTTGCTATTTTCAGCTCCTCCCATAAATTACAAATGTTCTTAATCACATACAGAATGGTGACCCTTTTCCAAAAGGTTTTTCACTTACTTTGTCTGGAGCCATCAGAGGAATCACCATATCAATTATAGCCTTACCAAATGTATTTCTTAGGTAACAAGACTTGAAAGTTGAAATCACTCCTTGATCCAAGGGCTGCAGAATAGATGTGTTAGCAGCCATGCAAACATGTATATCCTTGTACACGTACATCAGAGTTTTTGGATGACTAGGTGTATTGTCAATGAGAAATCATATTTTGAGAGAAATAGTTTTTATGAGCAGTAGGTCTCAACAGTGGGCTTAACATATTCAGTAAACCATGCTATAAGCAGAGGCACTATCATCCAGTCTTTGTTGTTCCATTATAGAGCACAGGTGGAGTAGATTTAGCATAATTTTTAAGGACCCTAGGATTTAGGGGATGATAAATGAGCATTGACTTCACCAGGTTTGTCAGTCCCTGAAGAAAGAGTCAGTCTATCTTTTGAAGCTCTGAAGCAGGCATTGACTTACCCTCTCTAGCTATCAAAGTCCTAGAAGTCATCTTCTTCCACTGTATGGCTGTTTGTCTACACTGAAAATCTGTTGTTTAATGTATCCACCTTCATCAATGATCTTAGCTAGATCTTCTGGAGAACACACTGCAGCTTCTACATCAGCATCTGCTGTTTCACCTTGTACTTTCTCACATTATGAAGATGGCTGTTGTCCTTAAGCCTCATGAACCAATTTCTGCCAGCTTCAAACTTTTCTTCTGCAGCTTCTTCACCTATCTTTGCCTTCAGAGAATAGGGCAGAGTTTTCTCTGGATTAGGCTTTGGCTTCGGAGAATGTTGCAGCTGGTTCAATCTTTCATGCAGACCACTCAATTTTTCTCCATCCATCAGTAAGGCTGTTTTTCTTTCTTATCAGTCATGTATTCACTGGGAGAGCACTTTGAGTTTCCTTCAGAACTTTTCCCTTGCAGTCACAATTTGGCTGTTTGACTATGACGCCTAGCTTTTGGTCTATCTTAGCTTTTGACATGGGCTTTCTCACTAAGCTTAATCATTTCTCTCTTTTGATCTAAAGTGAGAGATGTATGGCTTCTTCTTTCAAACCCTTAGTGGCCATTATTGGGCTATTAATTCACCTAATTTTAAGACTGTGTCTCAGGGAGGCCCGAAGAGGAAAGAGAGACAAAGGAACAGCTAGTTGGTGTTGGAACACACAGCATTTATTAAGTTTGACTTCTTATATGTGAATGGTTATTGGCACCCCAAAACAATTACAATGAAGATATCAAAGATCACTGATCACGGATCTCACTATCATAGATATAATAATAATAGAAGTTTGGTAATATTGTGAGAAGTACCAAAAGTAACACAGAGCCAGAAAGTGAGCACATGCTGTTGAAAAATGGGTGCCAACAAACTAGCTCAACGCCAGGCTGCCACCAACCTTCAATGTGTATAAAACAAGATATCTGTGAAACACTGAGAATACAGTGAAGTGCAACCAAATAAGATAAGGCCTGTACTCAAAGCAATTTTTTTCCTCTTCCTGAGAAAGAGAAAGATTTAACAAAACAAGTACTTTAGCCTTCTTTTAAGATAGGTATTGGGAGACACGATTTGTGCCTAGTTTTAAATTAGCTCCTATATAGAACTGAGATCTGTGACTATTTTTAGGAAAGAACTGAACACAGAATGGACAAATCCATGTGATAATATGACATGTTTAACTGCTATTGTTTTAAAAAACAAAATTAAAGTGGGTAGTTCTCTAAGAAAAATAAATAAATGTTTTGCTTTAGAGTGGAAAAATCTGAGGTAAACTTAAGAAATTTTTTTTTTAATTCTAAGAATATCCTGGGTAGAGAAGTTATAAACCTTAAAGATTTGTGGTAGGCTTAAACACTTCTATTTGGAGGCAAAGAAAGAGATTGATTTTTCTGGTTTTTAATCTCCCTTAGCTTTATAATTTAAAAAGCACTGTGCAAATAGAATGAAATAATGTTTTTGAACTCTCTGGGCTCACCAGAAAGCACTGTGTAAATTTGGTGTATCTTATTAGTCACCTCTGCACTCGGTATTCAGACTCTACACATGGCAAAGACAATCTTGCCTATTAAGAAGTAATAGGCAAATTAATCCCTACAGGGAAGGAAATTCAAAATTCTTTATTACCATGCTGAAGTGAGAAAATCCGTTAGCACCAATTTACATGTGCATCCAATCACAATTTGACAGCTACATTTAAATGAGCCTCAGGTAAATGAGAAGTAAAAGATAAACCTGAAAACTGTTGACAATTATATCACTTCTGTTCCCAGCTATGTCAGAGCAAAACATGAAAACTCTTCTTGAATAAGAGAAAGGGGGAAAGTATATTGGAAGAATGTCTTTAATTGATGGAACACTTGTTTCCTCAACATGAATGATCTGTTCATGTGTCATTTTATAATGAGAAAAGAAACTGTGATAACCACATGTAGAGCAGAAAGAAGATAAATTGAAATCTAAGACAAATAATGAGCTTTACAACTGAGGCAATCCAAAGGGTGACAGAGAACATAAGAATACTGCAAGTATTTTGTTCTTTGTAAAATCTATGTGTGTGTCTTGTCTTTATCTTTCTCTCCCTCTTATTTTCTCTCCCTTTTTTTCAATACATCCTTAAGGCAGAGCTCAATAGGAATTCACAATGTTGAATACATGGCTTTATTTCAAGTAAGTTCATGAATACATAAAGCAGAAGTGGCAGCTTGGGTTCCCTTTTTTTTGAAGCTGTACCACTACTGTTAAGGCAAATGAATAGTATTTGTATTCGCAAGTGTCTCTCCTTTTATTTTCACACTAAGTTGATGCGTCCCTAATACTTCAGTTGAAAATATCCATAAAGAAATGTGGTGTATTCGTTTCTAAAAGTGAACACATCCGTGTTTTCAAAGGTTTTCAATCATGAAATTCTCAAATATACTTGTGTATTACCAGTGTATTCTTATAAGTAATATTTTATATTTGTGAATTATATCCAAAATTAAAACATCTTGAAGATTGCGGGAGTTAGCCAGGCAAGATCTGACAAGCAAAAATCTTGAAGTTTGAACTGCCTTATTTGAATATTTAATCAGGTCAGAGAGGATGTCTTAAAGAGATTATCAGTTGTTCTTAAGGCCAGTTTCAGAAAGTCACAGAACTGGAAAGGCACATGTAAGATTACTGCATAAGGATAAAACATGGTTTGAGATTCTTTGGAAATCTATGTCCTTCAACCAAAAAGTAAAATACTACATAAGGAGATTATGGAAGAATAGTCAAAGAAAAATTTATTTGTAAAATAAATAAATATTATTGAAACTGAAATAGAATACTAGTTAACCATTCAATTAGCTGGTCCACTATCTTGAATATTGACAATGACCAAATCCGACATTATTCACAAATTAAATGCCAAAATTATAACTTAATTCCTTTATAGAATTGAAGTTTGATATTTAGAAATATAATAAATATGTACAACTATTATATATGGATAAAAATAAATAATCATAAAGTTCAAAAGCTCTTGCTATGATTCGAATATGTGATTTTTCAAACTTGTTTTATAACTTCACTAATTCTTAAAATGAATTTCCAGCATTAGACAAATCACTTTGATAATTAATGTAAATACATCTAGTAAAATATAGATAAAAATCAAAGCACCAAAAAGGAAAAATTGAAAGTTTATAGAGACCCTTATGGCCTACTGAGAAAAGTATCCAAGATTACCACACTGTTCTATAAATTTCCATATTTTTCTGGGCAAAGAAATAACTATGTACCTGTGTTTCTTAATATCATTGATTCCATTCTTCAGATTTCCCAGCCTTTCTGTTGGATTTTGCCTAAAATAATAATTTTTAAAAGGCAGTTTACAATAATTCCACTTGAGTAAACTTTACATTAAAATTTAACATATTTTGTTAATTAAGTAATCTATTCATTCAATAATATTCATAGAGCTCCTACGGTAGAGTAGACATCTGAGTATTAACACAACATAGCCTTCTCCCAGGAAGAGTCACAGTTAAATAAAATGTATATACATTTATAAATATATAAATGTAGATATATAAATTAAATATATATATAAAATAAAATTCAAACAAAAAAATTAGAAGTTTCTATTTGTTGATGAATGATTTTTTTTAATGGTAAGTAGAAATTTGGGGTAATATAAAATAAGACCAGAAAAGTACTTTTTAAAAAATAAAGATGGGAAGAGGCCACATGGTAACACTTCATTATCACCACTGATTTTCTCTCAGGATAACACATTTGTAAATTAATTACTGTTTTTTTGTTATTTGGGCACATTTATGCAGCACATGAAAAAGTTTGCCATATGTCTATAATCTTTAGTGACCAAGTCACGGTATTCAGGTGTCCGTCACCCAAATACACTACATCTTTGCTAAGTTTAGTTACTTTGCTCGGTTTCCAACATGGAGTTGATTCTGACCATCTTACTGTGTGTTTGTACCTTTAACTGCTTCTCTTCGTCCACCCTCATTCCACCCACACACCCTTCCCAGTCTCTGTTATCTGTCTTTCCACTCCCCACCTCCACGTGTTCAAATTGTTCAGCTTCCACATATAAGTGAGAGCATTGGACACTTGTGTTTTTGCACCTAGCTTATTTCACTAAGGACAATGACCTCCAGTTTCACCCATGTTGCTATAAACGACATGACTTCATTCTTTTTCATGCTGAATAGTAAATTACTCCTTTTTAAACCTAAGATTTGCAGTTCTGTTTTGCTCTATATTGATTATCAAAGATAAGCTGAAAAACTTAGATATCTTTTAAAGCTATAAGCAAGTTCTATAGTTCTGTAACAAGAGATAAACCCAAACTCATACTTCAAAAATAGAAAATAAGTTTCTTTCAAAATAATATAATTTAGCTACATAGAAAAGCACAAAAATTAAATATATACCTACTTTTAAAATGTGTAGAAACAGAAACTGAAAGTCTTCACACTTTTTTCAAACAGGGGCGACTAACTTTCATGCTCACCTGCAAAGCCTCCGAATCAAATCCTCAGGTCGTCTTGTTATCTTCCTGGGAAAATCCATTTTCTCTATTCCTTTGAGAATCAAATTGTAGGTCATCATTTGGTCAATCCCAGAAAAGGGCGGGCTAGAGAAAATTGAAAATAGGATACGTTGACACTGGAGTCTGAGACATATTTGGAGCTACTTCTCTTTCTTTCTTTTCTTTTCTTTCCTTTTCTCTCTCTCTCTCTCTCTCTCTTTCTCTCT
>NW_007257455.1:522120-524274 GCF_000164805.1 Carlito syrichta
CCCCCCCTCCCCCCCGGCCTCTCCCTCTCTTCTTAACTGTTTTATCACAATACTTGATTTAACCAAAAAATCATTTCACAGATTTTATATCATCTATATCACACATATACCCATACAAGTAACTGGTCAGGTGATGATGATCACTACAAAGAAAAATAAAAGAGGAAACAGAAGGTGTGGCTTTTTGAGACAGTGGATAGGAAAAGCCTCTCATAAACTGACAGTTGCACAGAGGCATGAATGGGAGAAGGAGTGAACAAGTCACAGCATTACCTGTAGCAGAAGGTCCTAAGACAGGAAATACAAAGGCCACGAGTCAGGAGTGGGCCTGGGTGATCTTGAGCAGTGAGTGGCCGTGTGGCTGATGGAGTGAGGAAGCAGGAGAGGAGAATGAGCAACGAGGGCAGCATCACAGGGATCTCATGCGTACTGGAAAAACCTGAGTGGAATGATCTCATCTATGGCAGCCAGAAGAAGTTTTCCCCAATGTGTGGAAGACAAACTGTGACGGTGATAGCACAGGGAAATTAAGGCCTGGTATCCTGGCCTAGGACGCTAGTGTTGGAAATATGAGAGGAGGCTGGATTCTAGATCTACCTAGTCTGTCCAGTGGGCTGAATGTTTGTGTTCTTCCAAATTCATACATTGAGACAAATCCCAACGTGATGGCATTTGGAGGCAGGGCCTGTGAGAGGTAATGAGGTCATGAGCGTAGAGCCCTCATGAATGGAGTAAGTGTGCTTCTAAGAAGAGCCTAGAAGCTGGGCGGTTGTCTTTCCACTGTGTGAGATATAAGGAGAAGTCCACAGTCTGCAGCTCAGAAGAGGGCCCTCACCAGAACTATACTTTGCTGGCATTGTAATCTGGAAATTTCCGCCTCCAAAACTGTGAGAAATAAATGTGTGCTGTTTAAGCCACCCATTTGACAGTGTTTTGTTATAGCAGTCCAAGCTGACTAAGACAGATGGCAATGTCAGCAGGATTTGCTAATAGGGTGAATGTGGCTTGTGGAAGAAAGTAAAGATTCAAGCTGGGCTCGGTGGCTCAGCCTGTAATCTCGCGCTTTGGGAGGCTGAGGTGAGTGGATTGCCTGAGCCCGCACGGTCGAGACCCACCTGGGCAACTTGACGAGACCTCATCTCTACAATAAATCAAAACATTAGCCAGGCGTGGTAGCGTGCACCTGTAGTTCCAGCTTGGAAGACTGAGGTGGAAAGATCGCAGGAGCACAGCAGGTCGAGGCTGTGGTGGCCGGGAGCGTGCCACAGCACTTCAGGCTGGGCAACAGAGTGAGACTCCAACTCAAAAAAAAAAGAAAGAAAGTAAAGATTCAAGAAGGAGGTAAAGGGTTGTGGCCTCAGTGACTATAGAATGGAGCAGTCATTTACTAAGAGAAGGATGAGGTGGGGGTAGAGTACAGAGAAGGCGAGGGAAGGGAATCAAGAGTCAAGTCTGGAACATCCAAATGAAGAGGCTGAATAGGCAGGGTTTCGTGAGTCTGGCATAAAGAGAAGAGACTAGGGCTGGACATGTGATTTGGGGAGTCATCAGTCAACCTTTTTATGGCCATGGGACTTGATGGTGCCACCCAAGAGTAAGTGAGTAGAAAAGAATTCTAGTCTAGGATGGAAGTGGTCTAATGCTGCGAGGCAGGAAGATGAGAAGAATCCAGCAGTGGTGACTGGAAAGGAGCTACCAATGTCAGAAAAGAGGAGAGAGAAGAGTCTACATCAAATGAAGAGAGAATTTCAGAGAAAGTGTTGCTGGGATGTCAGCAAGGATTACGAATGGAACACTGACTTCAGGTAACATTTTAGTGCATACACATTACTTTTAGAAACACTTTCATGTCTATTAAAATCTTGAAAATTAGAGCTAACTTTCATGGTATCCCAGTCATGTTTGTGGGATATCCCAGTCTGTTTAAGATTTTTTGATACTGAGCATTCCCACCCTTGGCATTAAATTTGAAACAAAGTCAGTTCACCAACTTTTCAATAATCTATGTATCACTTGTAAAGAAAATGAAGCAGGAAACAAAAGCCATTGTTATGATATTTTCAACCTATTTAAAAATTTACAAATATATTTTGTTTTAGTTTGGTTTTTGGTTTGGGTTTTTTTTTTTTTTTTTTTTTGGTTGGGGTTTTTTTT